>NW_006921766.1:5580812-5603724 GCF_000298275.1 Orycteropus afer afer | reverse complement strand
TGTGTATATATATATATAAATAAGATAAAAATAATTATCATAAATTAAAAGGTCAAACCACCTCCCATATTAATTCAGCTGTGAGTGAGTGTGGGTGTGAATTAAATGAACTCTGAAGACTCCTTTCATGTGGTGCAAGGGCCATAAAACTCCTTTAGTTCCCGAAGGCTTGTAATTCACAAAACAAATTCTAGTCTTGGCCTCAACATTTTGCCATTTGGAACAAAGTGCTGAGAAAGTTGCATTTTGCATAACAAAGTACCCTTTGCCTCATTAGTGACATCAACATTACTCTGGCCTCATATATCCACTATTGACTCTTTGTCAGTCTTTCTTCCAGATGGCCTTCCAAAGGACAGAATCGGGGACAAAGAGAGATCATGGACAAAGTAGGCAAAGGAGTCATTTCAGTGGTCAAAGTTAAAAAGCACTAGGAGAGTTAAGACTGCTTTTTCCCATGCCTCTGTCTGCTTCAACCACGACCATCATGGAGATTCGTCTAAAGCCTGAGAAAATGGCACACATGCAGACCTGTCCGGCCCACAAGCAGAGCTGTTAATCAGCTCATTCACTTATTGATAAACTCTTCTGTTTTCAGTGCTGCCTGGCAGGAAACAGAGGTACTTTTGCATTTCAGAAATGCCTGTGCTTTTCTACTGTAAAAAGCCAAACTCCTTCTACAAATTTATAGAAAATTGGTCTTGAAACACATCAACCTTTGGAATTATAGTTTCAACAGAAAGAAAACAAGGATTTCTTCCCTGATCTTCAGCCATAATAAATAGATTTGGATGACAGACAATCCTGAGAGAACTCTGAAAGAGCCATCAGAAGTGATGGCACAAGGACTGACTCGCTGCACCCAACAGAGGTGTTTCCTTGCCTTTGGGCAGGTGTATGAAATTGGATATGGATGGCTAGTCCTACAGTGCAAATGACTTTACCAGGTTAAAATAAAATAAAATAAAAATCATCCTTGGCCATAACATTGTCTTGAACACACAATGAATGCTTGAAAGAACAAAAAGTATATTAAAAATTGATCTCTGTATAATACTACTGTGTTGTTGTTGTTATGTGTTGTCAAGTCAGACCCGACTCATAAAGACCCCTCCTTGGGTTTCTGAGGCAGTATCACTATGGAAGTAGATTGCCCAATCTTCCTTCCAAGGAGTGGCATTACTAAGAACCCTTTTATGCCTGACTCAGGGATCTCACATGACACCCTTGCCTACTGAACTTGAAGGCTTGAAAAGACATATGCTATCAGAGCATGTCTTTCTCACATGGTTTTAGTCCGTATGGCAAAGTCACTCAACTCAAATTTCAAAGAAGAGAATCAAGGTTACTTTCACTACTTCTTCAATAACAACAACAAAAAAATGACCCAGAAGTGAGGAGAAAGCTGGGTTTTGTTGCTGTGTGTTGCCAGGTCTGAATACTGTTTTTTAATACAATATCTGAGCTCTAAAGGAGAAAACAAAATGAACCATTTATGCTTCTAGTAACATATTGTAACATCACTTGCCTCCTACAAAGCTGCTACTTTTCAGTTTAATTTTCCCAGGTCTGTGTCAGTGAAACAAACAGGGTTTTGTGAGGGAAGGTTGGGGCATGGCAACTGCCTGGGATGCACTACCTTGAGTAAGGCATAGTGTGGAAACTGATCAGGTTAAAACTCTTGCCTGGCAGATGGTAATGGTTGTTGGGGGGGGGTTGGAGATAATTCTGCAAAAGCTAAGTCAACCTTTACTTACATTGCAATGTATGATTATTTTTCTTTGTTTGGTATCCAGCACACAAATCTCAAAAATCCACCAGAAAACTCCTCATCTTTCTGTTCTTGAGTTCTCTTCAGGAAGACTCAATAGCTGTACATCTGCTGCTGTTGCTCGGTCTGCACTTGGGGCTGTGATGCCTGCTGCTGAGGAGGCTGTGGCTGTGGGGGCTGTAGGACGTCTGTCTGAGGCACCGCCCGCCATGCCAGCGGGTGCTGCTCACTGAGCTGGTTGCCCAGGGGCGTGATGGAGTTGACCAGGGTGGTCAGGTTGATGAAGTGGGCCACGGATTGTGGGTTCGAGGCTTCCGGCTGCGGGTGGATCTGGATATCGTTCTGGCGGTTGTGCAACATGGCAGAGCCACTGACGGTGTCAAAGGTCACGGTCAAGATCGAGTTGTCCAGCTGCAACTGGCGTTCTGGGGTGGTGAGGTGACCAACGGCCACCGGCTGGAGGTTGGTAAACTGAGTCCCAGCTGCAGTGGTAATGGGGGTCACGGTGATGTTGGTTAAGCCGACTGAACTCGATGGAGTGGTGACATTTGGGTCACCCAGCGTCACCACCACCTGGAAGAGTTGTATGCAATATAAAATCATCAATCTTTTCTGCAAAACTGAGAACAAAAGAACCCTTCTATGCCACACAGTTTATGCTGGAGTGATTGGGTGTTGTGCCCAAATAAAAAAAGGCAAAAAACATCTTTTGGTGGTAGATTAAGCTAAATAACTAAAGTTTAATTTTTTAATTAAACTAAGTAACTTACAATAGGTGACTTTTGTCCTGAAAAAAGACTTTCTGGACAAAAAGAAGAACCCAAAGGCATAATCATATACCCAATGAGACAAAACTGAGAAACAAATGCATTTCTCTGATTGGGGGGAAAAAGGGCGGAGAAAACCAATGTCAATAAATGACAGGGAACATAGTTTCTTTTCTATCCACTCCTCTAAACAGCCTTGCTGCTGATAAATAGAAACCCCAACTATAAAGCTAAATAAGGAGATCTGGTGGTACAATGCCTAAGGTATTTGACTGCTAACCAGAAGGCTGGAGGATCAATCCCACCAGTCACTCCACAGAAGGAAGATAGGCAATCTAGTTCTGTAAAGATTTACTGCCTCAGAAACCCAATGGGGGTCACTATACATTGGGATTGACTCAATGGCAGTGAGTTTGGTTTTGGTTTGGATAAAGGGCAATAAACCAAGAGCTAGTAAATAATAAAGAAAGCAGTAGTCTTTCACATGGATAGCATCAAAAGGCCAAATAAATGTAACATTTTTTATAATCAGGATTACCGCCCTGAAAAGAAGAGAGAGGTGTGCAGTGTTAGACCCAGACTGAGGAAAGATTTGGGAGGCTCAGAAACAAAAGTGGTAAAGACTGAGTGAATTGGAAGATTCCATTAAAAGAAGCAGGACGTGCTGGCTGAGCCCATACTTTTCTTTATCCCCAGATTCCCTCTGGATATTATGTGGTTTACAATGACTGGTCAGCAGACACACAAGGCTCCACTTCCACAGTAAAGGAACACTTAGGAAGCCCATTTATAACCATCAAAAATGGGAAACAATCCCAATTCCTAGCCAGGGCACGGTGGCCCTCTTTAACATGCCAGAATGTCACGTTGGGTTCAACAATGAGGAGTGTGTCATAGGTCAAAACTTGGAAATACCAACATGAGAAATAATGCTCAAGTGAGAAATGGAAGGTGTCAGATGACTGCAGCTGTATGAAGTCCAAGTAGGTGGTTTGCATGCTGCTGTGATGTAGGAAGCAATGCTCCTAGTATTTCAAATACCAGCAGGGTCACCCATGTTGGACAGGCTTTGGCAGAGTTTCCAGACTAAGACAGACTAGGAAGAAAGGCCTGGTGATCTACTTCCAAAAATCAGCTAATATTACTTTATGGATCACAACAGAATATAGTGTCAGAAGATGAGCACCCCTTAGTTGGAAGGCCTACACAACAGCCGCAAACAGGGACTCAAATGTGCCAAGGATCACGTAGATGATGCAGGACTGGACAATGTTTCAGTCTCTGGTATCTAAGGTAGCCATGAGCTGGAGCTGATTTGACAGACACTAACAGTAACAACACTTATGCATATTGAAAAATGGATTGGAGTAATGTAAAGATGGGGCTTGAATTAGGAAAATGTGTCTCTTATCAGAGTAGGAGGGCACCTCATCGACACACAAAGAAGTGGTGCGACCTGCTGAATGCTCTGTACCGCTGAGTTGGTTTCATCTCCCACGCTGCTGCCGGCGAACTCAGTCTCTTTCTCTGGATACTCGCTGAAGGTGGTGCTCTCAGGCACTGGGGCCCCTGCTTCCTCGTCTGGTTTCTGCTTCCTCTTGTGTGCTCGCTTTGCAGCTTTCACGTGCTTCCCTTCAGCCAACTCCTCCTGCTCCAGACTCAGTTCAGGCTGCAGGAAACAAGTTTTAGCAAATGACAAGTCAAGGGGTCCTGTCCACAAGGTAGCAGCATGGTCCCTATACTGACCCTGAATGCATGCTCAGGTCAGCCATGAAGCTTTCAGGCCACAGAACTGATGCGGGACATAGAGTGACAACAGTCTACCTGCTTATATGCATTTCTAAGGGTCAGGGGTTCAGCTTAAAAAGAAAAAAAGTAAAGGAAATTAGATACTGATCATGTTAAAATAAGTCACCTCAAATTATAAAACACTGGTGAAAGATATTAAAGAAGACTTAAATGGAAAGATGTTCTGTGTTCATCAACTAGAACACTTAATATTGGTAGGATGTCATTACTACCCAAAATGATTTATAGATTCAAAGCAATCCAAATCAAAATTCCAATAAGCTTCTTTACAGAAATGGAAAAAACAATCCTCAAATTTATATGGAATGGCAAGAGGCCCCAAATAGCTAAAGAAATGTTGAAAGAGAAGTAGAAAGTATGAGGACCTACACTTCTGATTTTAAAACATATACAGCTACAGTAATCACAACAGCCTAGTATTGGTATAACAATAGACAGACCCACAGAATAGAATTGAGGGTTATTATATTAGAAAATCCAATGTTAAAAGCTCTGGATTAAAGCCATACATCTCTGGTCAACTGATTTTTGACAAGGGTGTTAAGTCCATTTGAAGAACCTCTTCAATAAATGGTGCTGGGAAAACTGAATTTCCATGTGCAAAAATGTGAAATGGGATCCATGCCTCAAAGCACACACACAAAAAAATTCATATGGAGTAGAGACCTAATATGAAAACTAATACCTAAAACTCTTCAAAGAAAATGCAAGGGCAATGCTGTTAGGTCTAGCTTTTACAATAGATTATCTAATATAATAACAAAAGCACAAACAACAAAAGAAAAAATACATAAATCGGTCCTTATAAAAATTAAAAACTTTCGTTTATAAAAAGACTTTACCAAAAAAAGTGAAAACATAAGCAACTGACTGAGAGAATATCTTTGGAAACAATATATCTGAAAACAAAATTATTTTATTGTGTTTTAGGTGAAAGTTTTCACAGCAAATTAGGTTCCCATTTAACAGTTTTTATACAAATTGTTCCATGACATTGGTCATAATATTTATAATGTGAAAGCATTCTCACTATTTCAATTCTGCTTGCTCTGTTTCCATTCATCTAGCCTCCCTGCCCCTCCTTGCCTTCTCCTCTTTGCTTTTGGGTAGATGTTAACCATTTGGTCTCATAGAGTTGATTGTTTGAGGGAGCACATCCTCACAGGTAATACTCTTTATTTTATAAGCCAATCTATTATTTGGTCTGATAAGAATTTAATAACCAATATATATATAAAACTTAAAAAAACGAATAACAAAAAGACAAATAACCCAATCAAAAAATGGATGGTGACTTGCATGTTGCTGTGAGGCTGGAGGCTATGCCACTGGTATTTCAAATACCAGCAGGGTCACCCATGCTGGACAGGTTTCAGTGGAGCTTCCAGACTAAAACAGACTCAGAAGGCGGCCAGGGTCACCCACCTTTGAAAAAACTGGCCACTAAAACCTTATGAATAGTAGTAAAACATTGTCGGATATATTACTGGAAAACTTTATAAGTAGCCCTGAAACACTGATAGAGTGCAAAAAGATGAACCCTTCAGGTTGGAAAGCACTCAAAATATGACTAGGGAAGAGCTGCCTACTCAAAGTAGAGCTGATCTTAATGACGTGGATGGAGTAAAGCTTTTGTGACCTTCACTTGCTGATGGGGCATGACTCAAAAATGGGAAAAAACAGCTGCAAACATCCGTTAATAACCAGAACGTGGAATGCACAAAGTATGAATCTAGGAAAATTGGAAGTTGTCAAAAATGAAATAAAATGCATAAAGATTGATATTCTGGGAATTAGTGAGCTGAAATGAATTGGATTAGCCATTTTTAATCAAATAATCATATAGTCTACTACTCCAGGAATAACAAGCTGAAGAGGAATGACATCACATTCATCATCAAAAAGAATGTTTCAAGACCTATCCTGAAGTACTATGCTGTCAGTGATAGAGTAATATCTTTATTTTATAAGCTGGTCTGTAAGAAGACCAGCTAAGACAAAAGGCAAGGTGGTAGTCACTGCTTGGTCACAGTCAGCTACCCAGAGGGACCAAGTAGTTGAACCTGTGGGCTTGAGACCATAGTCGCAGGGGACATCAAATTCAATTGGCATAACATACTACACAAAACATTGTTCCACCTCCTACTTTGGCGAGTAGCAACTGGGATCTTAAAAGGTTGCAAGCTGCCATCTAGATGCAACGATGGGTCTCTCCTCAACCAGAGCAAGGAAGAATGAAGAAAACCAAAATTCATGGATACAATCAGTCCTAGTGACTGGTACACCATCCAATCTGCAGCCTATACGACTATGAGACCAGAAGAACTAGATGGTGCCCAGCTACCAGTGCCAACCACTTGAAAGGGATCTATGTAGGAGATGCTGGATAGAGTGGGAGAACAATGTGGACAAAACTAAAAATCACTTGGAGAAAAAAAAGGGGGGCGGGCAGGTTTGCTGATCCGATAGAGCATGGTGGAACCACTGAGACTATGGCCTCTAGCTACCCATCAGGTCTGGAATTGAACCCACACCTGTGGCTTCCAGCCAAGCAAAAGACAGGCATATGAGTTGAACATTTACCTGAGGTAGATACACTCCTTGGAGAGAACAATCATGGGAGAAAGAAGGGGTGTTTATGCACAGGGAGACAGCTCAGGCGGCAGGAGGGCATGGAGGGATGGACACAGGGAAGAGGTACTTATCGGGAGGAAGTGGGAGCGGAGCTGTTGCATTGTGGTAAATTGTGTTCAATGTCATGAGATAAAGTGTATGTGAACTGCAGTATGGAAAGTGAATTTACTCTGTAAATTTTCACCCAAATCACAATAAAAAATAAAATAATAAAATAAAGATGACCAGCTAATATATGACTACTAGAAATTGAAGATTTTTGCCAACTTCTGAGTCTGAAATTGACCAAACATGCAATCAAGATGTATTGATTATTACTGATGACTGGAATGCGAAAGTTAGAAACAAAGTAGAAGCATCAAAATATGACCTTGGTGATAAAAAAGACACTGGAGATTGCATGACAGACTTTTGTAAGACTAACAACTTATTAATTGCAAATATGCTTTTTCAACATCATAAACAGTGGCTATACATGTGGACTTTGCCAGATGTGATACACAGGAATCAAATACATCTGTGGAAAGAGGCAATGGAGAAACTCAGTATCTCCAGTCAAAACAAGGCCAGGAGCTGACTGTGAAACAGACCATCAACTGCTCACATGAGAGTTCAAGTGGAACCTGAAGAATATTAAAACAAGACCAAGACAGCCAAAATATGACCTTGACTATATCCCACCTGAATTTAGAGACCATCTGAAGAACAGATTTGATGCATTGAACACCAGTGACAGAAAACGAGGGGAATCGTGGGATGACATCAAGAACATCATCCATGAAGAAAGCAAAAGTTCATTAAAAAGACAGGAAAGGAAGAAAAGACCAAAATGGATTTAGAAGAGACTCTGAAACTTGCTCTTGAATGGTCAGTAACTAAAGCAAATGGAAGAAATGAGGAAATAAAAGAGCTGCCAGAAGATTTCAAAGGGCAGCTCAGGAACACAAAGTAACGTATTATAACGAAATGTGCAAAGACCTGGAGTTAGAAAACCAAAAGGGAAGAACATATTTGGCATTTCTCAAGCTGAAAGGACTGAAGTAAAAGTTCAAGCCTCAAGTTGCAATACTGTAGGATTCTAAGGGCAAAATACTGACTGACACAGAAACATCAAAAGAAGATGGAAGAAATACACAGAATCACTGCAGCAAAAAAATTCGTCGATGTTCAACTATTTCATGAGGTAGCATATGATAAAGTACCAACGGTTTTGAAGGAAGAAGTTGAAGCTGCACAGAAGGAGCTGGCAAAATACAAGGCTCCAGGAATTGATGGAATACCCATTGAGATGTTTCAATAAATGGATGCTGCACTGGAGGTGCTTACTCATTCATGCCAAGAAATTTGGAAGACATACAAGTAAAATTTTGCTGAAGATAATTCAAAAATGGTTGTAGCAGTATATTGACAGGGAACTTCCAGAAATTCATGCTGGATTCAGAAGAGGATGTGGAATAAGGGATATCATTGCTGATGTCAGACAGTCCTTAGTTGAAAGCAAAGAATACCAGAAAGATATTTACCTTACCTGTGTTTTACTAATTATGCAAAGGCATTCAACAGTGTGGATCATAATAAATAATGGATAACATTGCAAAGAATAGGAATTCCAGAACACTAAACTGTGCTTATGAGGAACCCATACATTGATGAAGAGGCTGTCATTTGAACAGAACAGGGGGACACTGCATGGCTTAAAATCAGGAGGGTTGTGAATGAGGGTCGTATCCTTCCACCATACTTATTCAATTTGTATGCTGAGCAAATAATCCAAGAAGCTGAACTATATGAAGAAGAATGTAGCATCAGGATTGGAAAAAGACTTATTAACAACCTGTGAAATGCAGATGATACAACCTTATTTGCTGAAAGTGCAGATGACTTGAAACACTTACTAATAAAGATCAAAGACTTCAGTCTTCAATATGGACTATACCTCAACATATAGAAAACAAAAATCCTCACAAGTGGACCAATAAGCAACATCGTGGTAAACAGAGCAAAGATTGAATATTCTAGGGATTTCATTTTACTTGGATCCAGAGTCAACACCCATGGAAGCGGTAGTCAAGAAATCAGACATACTGGTCTGATAGAGAGCCTGGTGAGACCCTCGAGACCATGGCCCCTAATTACCTTTCAGGCCTGGTACTGAATTCACTCTCATGGCTTCTAGCCAAACAACAGACAGGCATATATAGTGAACATTTACACTAGGCAGATACACTCCTTAGAATGATCAATCATTTGCACAGGGCAGTATTTGCACAGGGAGAAAGCTCAGGGTGTAGGAATGAATAGGAAAGAAGGCCACAGGGAAGAGTTAACTATGGGGAGGAAGTGGGAGGAGAGCTGTTACCCTGTGGGGATTGAAGTTAATGTCATGAAATAAAATGTGTATGAACTGCTATATGGAAAATGAATTTGCTCTGTAAACTTTCACCCAAATCACAATGAAAACTAAAAAAAAAAAAAAAAAAAAAAAAACCTCTTTAAAGTGTTAAGGAGCAAAGATGTCACTTTGAAGACTAGGGTGTGCCGACCCAAGCCCCCAAGCCGTAGTATTTTCAATTGGCTCATATGCATGAGAAAGCTGGACAGTGAATAAGGAAGACTGAAAAAGAGTAGATGCCTTTGAATTGTGGTGTTGGTGAAAAATGCTGAAAGTAGTATGGACTGCCAGAAGAATGAACAAATCTGTCCTGGAAGCGCAGCCAGAAAGCTCCTTGCCAGACTTCCTCTCAACTGCTTTGGTCATGTTGTCAGAAGGGACCATTCCCTGGAGAAGGATATCATGCTTGGTAAAGTAGAGGGTCAGGGAAAAGGGGAAGATGCTCAATGAGATGGATCAACATAGTGGCTGCAGTGAAGGCCTCAAGCATAGCAAGGATAGGTAATTTTTTTGTTCACTTATACACAGAGTCGCTATGAGTTGGAGGTGACTCAATGGCACCTAACAATAACAACAACAAAAATAGAGGGTCAGTGGAAAAGAGGAAGACTCTCAAGAGAGGACTGACACAGTGGCTGCAAAACATGGGCTAAAACATAGAAAAGCTCATGGGGATAGTGGAGGATTGGGAAGTATTTCATTCTGTTGTACAGAACTCTGCTCCTTTGAGTTGGAACCCACTCTAGGGTACCTAATAACAAAAGAAGATGGTAAAGATTAAAAACAACAACAAAAACCAGAAAATAAGAAACATCAGCAAAAATCAAAATCAAACACATTGCCTTTGAATCAATTTCAACCCATAGTGACTGTGAAGGACAGAATAGAACTTCCCCATAGGGTTTTTATGGGAGCAGATGGCCACATGTGTCTCCTGTAGAGCAGCTGGTGGGTTAGAACTGTCAATCTTTTGGTTAGTAGCCAGGCGCTTAACCACTGTAGCACCAGGGCTCCTTAATGTCATCAAGGATGTAGGGAAATGAATGAATTCTTATTTGCTGGTGGGAATGCAGAATGGTACAGCTGTTACAGAAAACAATGTGGTGATTCCTCAAAAAAACTAAAAATAGAACTATCATATGACCTAGCAATTTCACTGCTAGGTATATACCCAAAAGAACTGAAAGTAGAGACTCAAAAAGAGACATGTGCAACAATGTTCATTACAGCACTATTCCTAATAGCCAAAAGGTAGAAACAACCTAAATGTCCATCCTCAGATGAATGGACAGACAAAATGTGGTGGTACATACATAGAATGAAATGCTATGCAGCTCATAAGAAAAATGAAATCTTAATAGGTGCTACAATATGGGTGGAGCTTGAAGATACTATGCTGAGTGAAATAAGTCAATCACAAAAGGATAAATATTGTATGACCGGAAGTTTATCTCTTATATAAAAAGACAAGAGCAGGCATAAGTATGGAGACCAAAGTTTATTAGTGGTTACCAGGGGTGGGAGGGAGGGGGATAATGGGAGTTATTGCTTATGGAGTACTAAGTTTCAGTTTACAGTGATGGAAAAATCTCATTGATTAAGGGTAGGGCTGCACAGCCAATTAATGTAATTGCTGTCAATAAGTTGTACACCTGAAAAAAGTTGAATTAGCAAAAGTTGGGTGGTAGCTATAGCAACAACAACAAAAGAAAACCAGTAACCGCCAAGGCTGCTTAGGTTCAACCAAACACCTCATGGGATGTGGTTCTTTGTTTTGGAGGTGCAGGGTCATGGTTTCATGGAATATCCCAGTTCTTTGGCCTAATATCATGTTTAGTGCTTCTGTTCTACCTCCCAGTTTGTTGCATAGTGCCTGGGGTCTTAAAAGCTTGCAAGTCGCCATCCAAAGCACAACAGTTGGTTTCTATTTGCCTGGAGCAACAGAGGACTGAAAAAGAACCAGGAATAGGAGGAAGAAATGGAATGTGTGACTAATTCCTTCCATGAGACCAGAAGAACAGGATGGTGATGGTGCCTGGCTACCATCACTAAATATTTTGATCAAATTTTCTATAGAAGAATTCTGATCAAAAGAGGGAAAATGGAGAATAGAATCTTAAAGTCTCAAGAAATCCAGTCTTTCTGGAGCCACTGAGTCTGGATGAACCCCTGAAACTAATGCCCAGAGATAATCTTTAAAACTTAAACCAAAACATCCCCTGACATCTTCTTCAAACTGAACAATTTAGCTTAACTAGTGAAGAATCTCTGCCTTAAGCATTATGCTCTTTTAGATCTATCTGCATAGTATCAAACTGACAACAACAACTCAAAAGATTAGATGGGAAACTTAGGGAGCAGGAAGTTGGTGTTAATGGGGAAAGAACAACTTAGAAAAAGAGGATGAGAATGTCTGTACAACTCAAAGAATGTGATCAATGCCAGTGAAGTATACATGTAGAAATTATTGAATTGGTGCATGTTCAGCTCTGTATATTCTCAACAACAAAAACAAACAAACAAACAAGCCACCTCTGGGTTGAAGTGTAAACAACTTTAAAATCTAACTTTTTTAAGTTACTAGATAAAAGGAGGAGTCCCTGGGTGGCCGAAATGGTTAAGCACTCAACTGCTAACTGAAAAGATGGAGACTCTGGTTCACCCAAATGTACCATGGAAGAAAGGCCTAGCAATCTGCTTCTGAAAGATCACAGGCTTGAAAACTCTACAGAGCACAGTTCTACTCTGCACATATGGAGTGCCATGAATTGGAGGTGACTCCATGTCAAATGGTCTCCATGGCAAGGTTTTTTTTTTAAGGTAAAAGAAAATGCTTCAGCTCTGGTGGTTATAAGTCCAAGATTTTAAAATCTGAGTCCTCACAACCCAGGCTGAAACAAATGTACTGTAAGAACAAAATGACTCAAAATGCATTTGACTACAAGAATTGTATAGCCCAGTCCTTTTGGAACAGCAAAGCAGGACTGAGCTGTAATGACAGTCCCAGGTGGAGGCTCCTCTCAGTGACAGTGAGACCCTCTCCCACGATGCTGGCATCCCAGCCTCACTTCCTGCTGAGCCTTGAGGGCTTGCTGCCCAGCATGGCGGCCCTGCCCTAGCTTAGTGCCCAAAGGTGAAAGTCTTCTGATCCAGGTGTTCACTGAGAGTCACAGAGCACATAGAGTGGGGATGCAGGTGCATGGCTAAGAGGGTCTCTATTCTGGTTCCCTGCCATCTTCCAGTGCTACCTTATGTGGCCTGGTCCAGCAGAAAGAGAGGTCTAGCAGAAAGGCAGCCAGGGCACAGTTCTCATGAATCCTCCCTGGAACCTTCCTCTTGTAACTCACTGGGGTGGGGCAGGGGCTTCTGGACACCACAGGGAAGCTGACCTGGGGTGCCCAAAAGGCCTCAGCATCACTCTCATGCCCACTTGGCACAACCCAACCACAGTAACATGGAGCTCCAGAAGCACTGCTTTGTAAAACACATGCATAAAGGGAATTTTAAATCATCACCAGTGCATGATATATAAAAGTTTATGTATCATCATTTATATATATCATTTATCAATAATCACCAGAGAATGATATATTCTCTCTATATTAATTTTTTTTTTCTCAGAGGTATTGACTGAGAATTTCTTTAACAAGTTCATCTAATATGACTTAAACTTAATAAGTTTCCAATTTAATATTACTAAGCTTTCCTGGAAACCACCTATTCTCCCAATTGAGGGAGAATTTAGAAAACTAAAGTCCTTGAAACTTTGCCTAAATGAGAGGATATTCCAAACAGCTCCTGAGGGAGAAGATCAACCAGGAAAACAGGGAGTGAGGCTGGCCCATGAAACCCAAGATGCCAGCTCCTCACAGCTGCCCATTCATCGTTCTCCCAGCAGCCTTCACTTCTGGCTCAGCAGGTGTGTGTCTGTCTGGAAGCTTTCCTGGCCTGTGGCTCACAGGCCCTGTCTGCACTGCTCACCTGAACGATGCCAATGGAGGAGGCATCAATGGTGGAAGTCTCTGGGAGGTGGTCCAGATCGTCGATCCTCACAGCAAGGACCTGTGAGCAAGCACAGGGCAGTGAGCCTGGGGACAGCTGTGCCTGAAGGCCACCTATGTTGACCACTGGCAGGAACAAGAACTGCTGCAGGATGGGCTACCTGCAGCACAGATGTGGCCCATCCAAGAACTCCCATTGCTCCCTCCAGTGCACCTCCCCCTGATGTTCAACCCCTCCTGTATTCAGGATGCCTGCAACTTTCTCCAACACCACTATTCCCTTTATTTCAAATTCTAGAATGCTCTTATTTCTTACATGGTAAGGGCCTGTTTGCACCTATCTATATCATCTCTTGTATATTCCCCTGAAGAGTTGAGACTCTATTTCCCCCTTTCTTGTCCCACACCAGTGTGTTTTCAGTAAGTGAACTTTCAGGGGATCTTCTGTTATTTCAAATCAGTAACAAAGCAGAGTAAGATACAGTTCAATAAACACGTCCTATCTTCCTAGTAATGCTAAGAAGTCAGTTAAAACAAGGAATCACTAAAATGATACAGTCATACTCTAAACAGTTTCCTTTTTAGCTTAACACATGTACAGGTACTTTCATTTGTCAATTTTGTGATGACCTGACACTCCTCTTACTACCACACCTTCCCCCATAAGCCATGGCTATGACTTGGGGACTCACCTTCTCTCCCTACATTATGTGCCCAAAGGGTCCCTCCCACCAGGTCAGGGGTATTCTAACTGAGTCAGTGACAGCTCACTAACATGCTTATACTAGCTGTTCTTATTGTGATTATTTAGTTATCACCACCACCACCATTACCATCACCACCACCACCACCACCATTACCATCACCACCACCACCATCACTATCACCACTATCATCACCACCATCACCACTGCTGCCATCACTGTCACCACCATCACTTGTCACCACCACTACCAACCCTTTCACCACTATCACTGCTGCCATCACCGTCAACACCATCATCACCACCATGACTGTCATCATCACGACCATCATCACCATTGCCACCATCACCATCATTCTCCACCACCACCACCATGATGACCAGTGACCACCAACATCATCACTGCCACCACCACCACCATCACAGCCACTATCAGCACCAACACCACTATTGCCACCACTATCACCACTGTCATCATCAACAACTACATCATTAATGCTCTAGTCACAGTCCAGAAGCTGATGACCTAGAAGAAACACCACAGAAGCATTTGTTTCACTCTTCTAAGGAGATAAGGCCTGAGATGAAAACTATTTTGTATGTTTTAATTTTTTCAATGTAACCTTCATTCAAAGCAGAGAGAAAGACCACAGCTTGAAGTCATAAAACAGGATCAATTCTGAAAGCAGTTCATGTTGAATAAATTAGCATGGATCAAATGAACAAAACTCCCTTGTGCTCAGTATTCATGGGGCCAGCCTAGTGTGGCTTGTCGATGGTCCCATCCACAAGGGCATCCCAACAGCAAGGCCATTCGAGTCCCTATCCTCCCCCTCACTTGGCCCCTGCTCTTTGCTGCCCTGAGTTGTGGCCTCCACATCATCCTTTCTCATTTGCCATTTTACCCCCTTATGTATTTCCTATTTTTGCTTCTGTTCCTTCCTTCACCCTGACTGTGAAGTGCAGCCAGGCTTCTGCCTGCCTGTTACCCTCCTGAGTAGTCAGGATGAATCACTAGTAGGTGCTTGATTGATATTAATTCAAAAGAACAAAATGGTCAAAAGGAATGACCCAAAGAGAAAGGCCTAGGTTGGAGAAGCAAACAAACTGAGAACAAAGTGACAGACAAAATAGCTATAGTGGCATTTCCTTTCCCCTTCGTTGGTTTGCTTGAGTTGAGTGAAATAAGTAATAGTAATGTACCCTATTAAGAAGCACAGTGCCATCATTTGAATTCACGAAGGAATAAACTGGAAGAGGACTCTACGGACAAAAATGTTTGCTGCAGACTTTTTATAGCACAGTCCTGCCAAGCAAAGCCTATCTAACATCCGATATGCAAAACCTGACCTATGTACTCTTCATTAATACATTTAACTATGTTGTTGTTGTTGTTAGGTGCCGTTGAGTCATTGCTGACTCAAAGTGACACTATGTAAAACAGAACAAAACACTGTCTGGTCCGGTCCCATGCCAGCCTCACAATCCTTACTATACACCTGAGCCCATCATTGCAGCCACTGTGTCAGCCCATCTCATTGAAGGCTTTCCCCTTTTCCATTGACCCTCCACTTTATCAAGCATAATATCCTTCTCCAGGGAACGGTTCCTTCAGACAACATGACCAAAGTAGGTAAGACGAAGTCTGGCTATTCTTGCTTCCAAGGAGCATTCTGCTTGCACTTCTTTTAGGACAGATATGTTAGTTGTTTTGGCAGTCCATGATACTTTCCGTATTCTTTGCCAACACCACAACTCAAAAGCATCAACTCTTCTTTGGTCTTCCGTATTCACTGTCCAGCTTTCACATGCATATGAGGTGATTGAAAATACCATGGCTTGGGTCAGGCGCACTTTAGTCTTCAAGGAGACATCTTTGCTCTTCAGCACTTTAAAGAGGTCCTTTATAGCCGATTTTCCCAGTACAATACGTCATCTGATGTCTTGGCTGCTTCTTCCATTGGTGTTGATTACAGAACCAAGTAATATGAAATCTTTGACAGCTTCAATCTTTTCTCCATTTATTATGTTATGATGCTGTTTATTGGTCCAGGTGTGAGGATTTTTGTTTCTTTATGTTGAGGTGTAATCCATACTGCAGACTGTAGTCTTCAATCTTCATCAGTAAGTCATCCTTACTTTCAGCAAGCAAAGTTATGTTGTCTGCGTATCACAGGTTGTGAATGAGTTTTCCTCCTGCCATGTTCTTCTTCATACAGTCCAGCTTCTTGGAATGTTTAACTATATAAGACCACATATGACATGCTCTGATGCTGCAGTAGTTAAAGTACTTGGCTGCTAGCCAAAAGATTGGCAGTTCAAACCCACCAACCACTTCATGGGAGAAAGATAGGGTAGTCTGCTTCTTTAAAGAGTTATAGCCTTGGAAATCCTAAGGGGGTGATTCTACTCTGTCCTCTAGGGTTGACAGTAGTTGGAATCAACTCTGCAGCAATGGACATATGACTACGATCCACCACTCATCTGTCATTTTCTTGTAACTTGCATGTTACACTATGATGCTAGAAGCTATGCCACTGGTATTTTTAAATACCAGCAGGACCACTCATGATAGGCTTCAGTGGAGCTTCCAGCTTAAGACAGATTAGGAAAAAGGTCTAGTAATCTGTTTCTGAAAATCAGCCACTGAAAACCCTATGGGGATCACAACAGAATACTGTCTAATACAGTGTGGAAAATGAACCCCCTAGTTTGGAAGGCACTTAAAATACACAGTGGCTGCAACAGTGGACTTGAGAATATCAGTGATCATGAGGATGGTACAGGACGGGGCAGCATCTTGTTCTATTATATATGAGGTTGCCATGAGTCAGAGCTGAGTCAACGGTAATTAACAATAACATGACCACAGTAATGTAGAGAAATCACTTAAGCTCCAGGCTCCAAAGTGGTACCTTCCTGAGCCCCTGGGTGAGTCTTCAAGGCCTGTTCTGGGCCCTGAGATTGGATGACAGGGCTTTGGCTGATATTGGGGATCCAAGTAGATCTTAACATGTCAGACTCCTGCTCTCCTGACTTTATTTTTTGAGATGAAAACACTAGCTGTTATGGATTGAACTGTGTCCCCCAAAAAGATGTTGATATCTTAATCCATGTACGGTGAATGTGACCTTGTCTGGAAATAGGGTTTTTCTTTGCAAATGTTATCAGTTAAGTTAATGATATCACCGAGGAGTAAGGTAGGTCCTAATCCTAATCTTTTCTGAGTGGCATCTTATAAAAGAAAAGGACAGATATGGAAACAGAGTCACACATACCTCTAAGTCAAGGAAAGCCAAGACATGCCCAAGGATGGAGAAGCTGAAACAGGCAAGGGAGGATCTACTCATGGCGACCCCTATTGGATTTCTGAGATGGTAAATTTTTATGGAAGTAGATGGCCCCATCTTCCTTCTGCAGAGCAGCTGGTGGGTTTGAACCATCAACCTTCTGGTTAGCAGTCAAATGCCTTAGGCACTGAACCACCAGAGCTCCTTTCTCCTAGAGCAGACAGACAGAGAGCATGGCCCTGCTGACACCCTGATTTTAGACTTCTAGCCTCTAGAACTGTGAGAGGATAAATTTTTGTTCTCAAAAGCCATTCACTTTGTGGTATTTTGTAACTGCAGCCTTAGCAAATGAAGACACTGGCTGGCCACTAAAGTAAAAATAGAAGCTGAGTAGGAACAGCTCAGTTACAGGAAAGAGAAGCCCCAGGTGTGGCGTGGGAGGCAGGTTAGAGCATGTAAGCTGGTTCCCAGGGTGGAAGGACTGGAGAGCCGAGTAGGTCCCTGCACTGCCCGCAGGGGAGCACAAAGGTCTGCAAGGAAGAATGAACGTGGCAATGTTCAGAACAAAAGTGCAAAGATGATCTCTAAATTCAAAAGCCATTGGATTTATACCTAGAGTAGACTGTGCTTTTGTCATTGCGAAAATAATTCATGTTCATTAAAGGACATTTTAGAAAGTACAGGAAAAGATAGAAATTACCCAAAACTAGGAGAAAACTATTGTACAATGTTTTCTTTCTTTCTTTACCTATCACATTTATATTACATAGGTAAGAGTATATCTCATGTATTCACAATACAAGCAGTACCCGTGTTATGAATATCTAACTTATGGACAACTCTTACTGGCCCTTTAATGCAGGGCTTTGAACTAGTTTGTCATGGTCAAAAAAGTGAACCAATTTGAATTTTTATAATTTGGGTGATTTGTCACAGAAACCAGAATGGGAAAAATTATGGATCAAAGCCCTGGAATGGGAGACTCATAAAAGGCACAGTGAGTCCTTTCAGGAGCCTGATACATTAGACTGGATTATTGTCAGGACTGTGGAGAGCCACACACGTTCAAAGCAGGGGCAGGTGTGTATGTGGAGGGTGTTGGCTACCTTCTTTGAGTGGGGTGCAGCCATCTTTGAATGGGGTAGTACTGTTTCAAAGCTCTGCTTTAATGTTATGTATATTTGTCCTTACTTTGAAACCACTGAACCAACCCCTACTTGCAACAAATTCTTCATCACAATCACCTGCACTTGCAGCTCTTAAATCATTGAAAAGGCTTTGGGCCTTTTCTTGCACTAAAAAGACCACCATCAAGTCAATTCTGATTCCTAGCAACCCTACAGGACAAAGAAGAACTGCCCCATAAGGTTTCCAATGCTGTAAATCTTTACGGAAGCTGACTGACTGCCTTACAGAAGTTCCAAGGAGCCATGGTGGTGCAATGATTTAAGTGGTTGGCTGCTAACTGAAAGGCTGGTGGTTCAAAACCATCAGCAACGCCATGGGAGAAAAGATCTGGTGATCCACTCCCATAAAGATTTCAGTCTAGGAAACCCTATGCGGCAGTTCTACTCTGTCATGAATGAGTCAGAATCAACTCAACAGCACACAACAACAACAATCCAACGCAACCAATCCCACTGCCACTCAGTCGATTCCGACTCATAGAGACCCCACTGGGTTTCCATGGCCATAAATCTTTATGGAAGTAGACGGTCTCATCTTTCTTCTACAGAGCAGCTAGTGGGTTTGAACCCACTTCTTCTGGTTAGCAGCTAAATGCTTTACCCACTGCACCACCAGAGCCCCTTAACAACACAAGTTCTGTAGTACAAGTTATGTAGTCAAATGCATTGATATTTTTGTTCGTGACTCCTTTCATTGCTCTTTTGCTTAGAGAGCCTTTCATTTCAGTGACCTCGTAGCTGTTTAGTTGCATTTTCTTCTCGTTTTTCAGCTCACTTCTTCTTAAAGCACAGTGAGTTACTCAATGACCTCAGACTTCTAAATTGGTTTTGGGCATGCTGGGCTCTCCTTGCTCCCTGCACTATTTTTCACTCTTAGTCCTCAATGCCCCCATTTCACTCATTGCTCCAACACCACGTGGAGGCTCTCCATTTGCACGTTTTATCAGTTACTTCAAAAGGAAGAATGGGGTGGGGACCTGGTTGCACTTCCACCTTGCTACATAGCCAGTGAAAGCATAATTTTTAACCTTAGCAAAGAGTAAGTTTGAGGCTCTCCTATTCCATTTATATATGCAGCACCCCCTGGTGGCAGGCTGGAGGAATCAGAGGGGAAAGTAAGACACAGGCCTTGTCTGGGAATCTCAGGGTCTGGAGACAGAGCTGGTTAGTGCATGACCCAACACGAGGTCTCCAAGCAGCAGAAGAGTAAGAGGTCATTCAGCAGAAAAGACTAAGAGGTCCACTCTCCTGAGGGACTGCCAGAAGGTTTCAGGAAGAGGTCCAGAACTGTACCCCGGAGGCTCAGGGAAGAGGAGCCAGGCATCCAGCAGGCTTACCTCAGGGTGCTTTCGCCGCATGTGCCTGCTCATGGAGGCCCTGGTGGACACCTTGGTTCCGCACAGCTGGCAGCTCTGTGCCTCTACTTTGTCATGTGTGAGCTGCACATGCTTCTGCAGCATGTACTCAGTGACATACTTCTTGTCACACACTGAGCACGTCCATTGCTTGCCCACTGCTCTCACGTGTGCACACACAGGGAAGAAAAGACAAGGTAGGTCACAAATAGCTTGTCTCCCTATTCACCACTAACCACTGCCCAGGGTTTCAGACTTTATTACTCCTTGGCAAGTACTAAGGGGGATGGCCTTCATCCTTCATGTAGAATGTTTGTGATTAGCTGCATTAAAAATTTGCCCCAGTATTTGCAAATTCAAAAATGCATATTTGGAAGTTGTAGGGGCTGATCTTTAAGGGGGAGTGGCTGCCATTAAGCCAAGACTGTACAGAGTATTCTGAAAATGTCTACATTATAAAATAATAGCATAGTCATTTCCATCCCTGTAACTGTGAGGGCCCTGGGAACATTTTTTCAGACTTTGATAAGCTTACCTGTATGGATGAGCTTGTGGGTCTCCATAGTGTTTCTCTCACTGAAAGTCTTTCCACATAATTCACACATGAAATCTTTAATCCCTGCAGGAAAAGGCCCATTAAGTTTCATGTGTTTATTGAGTGTTTCATTTAACTAAACATTACTGTTGCCAGTTGCCGTCAGCTGGCCAATGCATGGTGAGTCTATGCATAGTGGGATCAGACCATTGTGATCCATAAGGTTTTGATGTGCTGATTTTCTGAAGTAGATCACCAAGTCTTTCTTCCTAGTATGTTTCAGTCTGGAAGCTCAGTTGAAACCTGTTCAGTATCCTAGGAACATGCAAGCCTCCATTAACAGATATGTGGTGGTTGCCCATGAGGTCCGTTGGCCAGGAATTGAGCTAAGTCTTCTGCATGGAAAGTGAGAACCCTACCACTGAAATCACTGAGGATTTCTCATCCCTAATATATTTCAGGTTTTGTAAGCCTTTGGCCAGGTCTGTCTTCCTAGTCTGTCTTAGACTGGAAGCTCTGCTGAAACAAGGATGACCCTGCTCTTTTGAAGTACTGATGACATAGCTTACAGCAAAGATGTCACTTTGAGGACTAAGGATTGCCTGACCCAAGCCATGGTATCTTCAATCGCCTCATATGCATATGGAAGCTGGACAATAAACAAGGATGAAGAATTGATGCTTTTGAATTACGGTGTTGGCAAAGAATATTGCATATACCATGGACAAACCTGTCTTGGAAGAAGAATAACCAGAGTAATCTTTAGAAGTGAGGATAATGAGAGTCATCTTACATCCTTTGGACATGTTTTCAGGAGGAACTAGTCCCTGGAGAAGGCCATGATGCTTGGATAGTAGAGAGTCAGCGATTAAAAGGAAGACCCTCAAGAAGACGGATTGACACAGTCGCTAGAACAATGAGCTCATATTCAGCAATGACTGTGAGGATGGCACAGGACTGGGCAATGTTTTGTTCAGCTGTTCATAGTCAGAACCGACTTGATGGCACCTAACAACATGCCTTTCACAGAAGGTAAAAGGCCAAAAGACAAGAAACAATAAACAAACATTCATATCCAAATTCAACAAGAAAACTGTGGCTTGAAAAACATACCTTTCCATGGTGAAATTTCATGTCACAAAAAATAATGGGATATGGGAAGGCCTGTCTGAAAATACATATGAAGGGAAGAACTCACATTACAAAGAACAAACACTTTTTATCTGCACCCCCTTTAGTCCACAAAAGTTTTCAGGCAGCTTATGTGATACATATAATGACAGAATAAAATAGTATTCAAACACTAGGGCCAAATACAGAAAGAATATAAATATGCCAAGTATAAGAGGCAAAACAAGTGCTATAATTATATATTTCAAAAAATAAATAAATAAAAAGAAAGTTTCAGTGATTTGAGTGCAGTCCAACCTGACTTCTGTCTGCCAGGATGACAGGTGCTAGACCATGAATTAGCCTCCTGGGGAGCCAGGTACCAGGTTCTCTCCAGGAACTCTGCTTCAACAAATAGATATGAAGGGTGCCTTAATTCTTCCCCTGTGGTCACACAGATATGGGGGTTCTGAGATGCCCTCTTTTGAGAAGGGGCCATGGGTATCAGAGGCTGAAAGAGTCCCTTCAAGATCGAGGGGCAACATGGGCAGCAAGTTGGTTTGTTTTGAGGAAACTTTAAATAGAAGTCAAACCCATACATAGAGAAACAGATAAACCTTGGGTTTAGCTTGATAAATTTTCACAAAGTGAACAGATAATATAACCAGTACACATTATAAAATAATGTCCATCATCCTGACACTCTCTGTGCCTCTGGGAATGATCACAAAGTTAACAGGCATTCTGGCTTAATAGGGCTTTGTCTAAAAGAATCACCCATTAGTAAGATACTAGGAAGGAGCTCTAGTGGCGCAGTGCCTGAGATATGACTGCTAACGAGGATGTTGGAGGTTCACACCCACAAGCCCCTCCACAGAAAGAAGACAGGGCAATCTACTTCCATAAAGATTTACTGCCTAGACCTCGGACAAGCAAAGCACTGCTGAAGAAGAAGAACAAAAGTAGGAGGCATCACACTGCCGATCTCAAAACCTACTATACAGCCACAGTAGTCAAAACTGCCTGGTATTGATTTAATGACAGACACATAAACCAATGGAATAGAATTGAGAACTCAGAAATAGATTCTTCGACCTATGGTCAGCTGATCTTTGACAAAGGGCCGAAATCCATTAAATGGGGAAGAGAACATTTGTTTAATAAATGGTGCTGGCAAAATTGGACATCCATTTGCAGAAAAATGAAACAAGATCTGTACCACACACCATACACAAAAATGAACTCCAGATGGATCAAAGACTTATATGTGAAACCTAGAACTATACAGTTCCTCAAAGAAAAACTAGGGGCAAATTTAGGGGCCCTAATATATGGCATAAATAGACTATCAAGCATAA
>NW_006921766.1:5570210-5578704 GCF_000298275.1 Orycteropus afer afer | reverse complement strand
CCCAAATCACAATTAAAAAAAAAAAAAAAAAAAAAAGACTGCCTCGGAAACCCAGTGGGGGTTGCTATGAGTTGGAATCAATTTGATGGCAGTAGGTTTTTTGAGTTGAGAAAGGAGAAGGGAAGGGGTCTTACAGACAGTCCAATAAAAACCTATTTTCCCAACCAGAGATGGAATCTATCAGGGTGATCTGTGGAACTCAGAGGGTTAAAATGAGAAGCCTAGGCTCTGCCCGACAGAGTCTCACTAAGTGTTTGGGTAAGAAATCAAAAAGTGGTAGTTTTACACAGCCATCTGCCTGGGTGATCCACATAAATGAACACTAAAACCAAAACCAAACACACTGCCGTTGTTGAGTCGATTCCAACTCATAGCAACCCACTTTGGGTTTCTGAGGCGGTAAATCTTTATGGAAGTAGATTGCCCAGTCTTCCTTCCAAGAAGTGGCTGGTGGGTTTGAATGGCCAACCTTCTGGTTAGCAGTCAAATGCCTTAGGCACTACACCACCAGAGCTCCTGAAGAAGAAATACTCCCAATTAAAAACAACCACAAAAAAAGCAAGTTTAAAGGACACACTGTAGGAAGAAGTTAATAGATCCCAGCAGGACACTCGAGGTGCCACCTCCCCAGAGTTACCAATGATCTTTTCCAGCCCTAGGGGCCAGCCTGGGACCTGCAGCCAAACCTTCAGGGCAAGTGCCTGAAAGCAGTCGGTTCTCTCCACCAAGGGGCCTGGCAATTGCTTCCATAGAAAGGACTGTGAAGCCAATTAAGGCCCAATGTCTAGAGTGACCACATATTTAGAATGAGCAGAATCCAACACTGTGAGTTCACTCTCCATCAGCTAGGGGTCTGAAACAGCAGAAGCTACATTTACGAAACTCGGAGTCTCCCTCCCAGTGCTGAGTGCTCCTATCAGCGCAGTCTGCAGCCAGCACCTTGTGAGCAGGAGCCAAGTCAGTGGTTTGATTTACTCTCCCAAACAGAGGAATGGACCCTCCTCACACCTTTTAAGAAAATAGTTTCTTTTTCCCCAGAATGGAAACAAGGCAAAGAATTCTAAAAGGTAGTTTATTTAGACCCAGGAAGATTTATTGAACACTCAGGGCCCTGGGCTCTCTGAGGCAGAGTACCTCTAGTGCCTCCCTGGGGAGCTCTGTGGCAGAAGCAGAGGAAGACTGGACAGAGGCAGTTCCCACACAGCAGGTCAGTGCAGGGGCAGGCCCCAGTGTGGGGGTTACGTGAGTCTAGAGGAGGGCACATGGTCCTGAGCTGGGGAAGCAAGGTTACTTCCCAGAAAACGTGAACTTGAGCTGAGACCTGAACAATGTACAGAATCTCTCTGAGAATAAGGTTAGCATACTTTGGTAAAAGCCAGGGACAAAGAGGGCTTGGCATCCCAGGGGACCCAGAGTAGTCTGTGTGGCCAGCCTGGGCCTCTGGGGGAACAGGGTGGGAGGTGGTAGTCAGGTAGGGCGAGTTCATTAGCTGTGTGCATCATCCAGGGAGATACACACAGACACATATACCCACATGCATATTCCCATATTTAACCATCTTAAATAGATGCTGCGGTAGTTAAGATTATGTGTCAACTTGGCTGGGCCTGGTTTTGAGGGGCTGGGCAGCTGGATATAGTATTCCCCATGATGGTAATCAATTCCCTGGTGGAATATGCTGTGAGCAGCTGAGTAGCTGCTTTAGGGAAGTGGTCTGCTCCCAGTCTATTAGGAGATTTAGGCATGGTCTGTAGCTTTATGGCACACTTGGACCCTGCATGTAGCTGAGTCTTCATTTAGCAGCCAAGCATGTTTCCTGCCAATCTTGGGATGATCTCTGGACTTGAATCAGTGGCCTGCCATGTGGTTTGATAATCTTGGGATTGTGCCCTTTTACTTGTCGACCTTGGGTTTGTCAGCCTTGACAGCCAGCAGCTGCCTGAGTGAAGAGAGAGCCTCTAGCTTCAGTGGGTTAGGACCAAGAGGCAGAGGTGAAGCCCAAGGTCGAGGGTTTTTCACCCAGCCCCCAGAGCCTGGCACTTTGAACTTAGACTTCTACACTCCAAAACTGTAAGAGAATAAACTCCTATTTGTTAAAGCCATCCCATCTGTGGTATCTTTCTGTTAAAGCAGCACGAAGTAACCAAAACAGATACATTGTTTTATTTGTGCGTGCACCATAGTTTAGCTATTGCCCTGTTGACGGGCACTTATTTCCAGGTTCCTCTACTGCAGACAACAACATGACAAGTAGCTGAGCACACACATCTCTAAGCATCTGTCTTTCTCATGCACACATTCCTTGAGGGAAAGGAGTTGGGTGAGTGGGCGGAATATTTTAAGAACCAACTGGTATTGTCAAATGATAAGATGACAAGTTGTGCAGCAGTTTCTACTCCTGGCATGGACAATGGACACATACTTTATTGAGTGTAACCGAGTGGTGATAGAGAGGGAAGTTTTGGGAGAAATGTAGCTTTTACTCACAATTCCAATTATGCTAACTCAGAAAACCTGAAACTTATTGGGCATCTAAAGTAAACAAGGAGTCCTTAGGTGACACACAATTAAACTGTTAACCAAAAGGCTGTAGGTTCAAGTCCACCCAGAGGAACATCAGAAGAAGGGCCTGGTGCTTTGCTTTCAAAAACATCATTTACTGAAAACCCTCTGGAGCATAAATCTATTCTGACATGGGGGTACCCTGAATTGGAGTCAACTTGAAAGCAAGTAGTTTCTTAAAGAAAACAAGCAGTGAGGTGGTTCTCATTATGGTACTTGCTTCACTATAATACCTTTTGCTTTCTGCCGGAAGACACCCCCCCCACACACAGTGCCTCTGGGAACCTTGCACTCACCCGTGTGCCGCTTGTAGTGCTTCAGCATGTTGACCTTCTGTGCGAATTTGCGGTGGCACTCCTTGCACTCATACTCCTTGATGCCCTTGTGCAGCTTCATGTGGTGGCGCAGCGCATGCTTCGTCTTCATGCCTTCCAGGACAGAAGTATGTCACAATGTGAGCTGGCATCCCCCACCAGAGTGACCCCAAGACTCTTGACCCTGCATCTCACCCTGGGATGCCCAGCACTGGGACGCCAGAACTCACTCAGACCCCACAACACCTAACCCCACAGCCCATGAAAGGTGCCCAGCTCGTTGACTCTGCGAGGCAGTTTTCAGGAAGTGCGGGGCTGATGGGGAGAAAGAGTGAGCGTGTGAAGGACTCATCTCCTGGACAGACTCCCATCTCCACCCATAACAAGACCCTGGGAACCCAATGCCCTTGGAGGCAGCTATAGATTTGTGGGTGAGATCTACAAGTGCTCCTCTCTGTAAGGCACTGAGGCCAACACATGGATGTATGTGCACAATGATAGTAGCTATCAGTAAACACATTTTACACTGTGACCCAATCAAATAACTTAATTCAAAATACTGATATGGAGAAGTTGACACAGGCTTCCTCTTGATTCTTGAAGACACATTAATTTATAAGTAAGAATAAGACCATTTGGCATAAGACACTCTGTGGTTTAAATGGATCCCTTAGGTGGTACTCAACTGCTAACCAAAAGACTGGAGGTTTGAGTCCATTCAGAGGTGCCTTTGAAGAAAGGCCTGGTGATCTACTTCCACAAAATCAGCCACTGAAAACCCCATGAAGTACAGCTCTTCTTCTGACACATATAGGGTCACCATGAGTTAGAGTGGACTCAACAGCAACTGGTGGTAACTGGCATGGTTTAAATGGTTTAATATTGATGTCCACTCTACCTTGAGTTAGGAGCCCTGATGGCACAGTGGTTAAAGCATTTGACTGCTAACAAAAAGGTTGGCAGTTCAAACCCACCAGCCATTCCACAGGAGAAAGATGAGGCAGTCTGCTTCTGTAAAGATTTACAGCCTTGGAAACCCTATGGGGAAGTTCTACTCTGTCTTATAGGCTCACTATGAATAGGAGCTCTGGTAGCATAGTGCCTAAGCCATTTGACTGCTAACCAGAAGGCTGGCGGTTCAAACCCACCAGCCACTCCTTGGAAGGAAGGCTGGGCAATCTACTTCTGTATTGATATTGCCTCGGAAACCCAAGGAGGGGTCACTATGAGTTAGGTCCAACTTGATGGCACATAACAACAACAACGAGTTGGAATTGACTTGATGGCGGTGGGTTTGGTTTTGATTTTGATCTTTAGTTTAATTTGACAAAACCAATCTTAAGGAGGTGAAAAAAGCTACAACCTTACTCAGACTAATAGAGAGGGTCGATGCTGGTTCAGGGTTTGGATTAGATGGTGAAGGAGTTTGAATGGAGCAGGAACGCCATCCAGGTGAGCCAGTGTTGCCTAGTGTGACGGCTATAGGAGGTTGTGGGTGAGGAGCACCTGGATGCAGGGTCAGTGGCTTGGGAGTTTACTCCTGGTGCGCACTGGCCCAGCTCACACATCCCAGGGAACAGTGCTCGTGATTCCCATGGGGACATTGGAGAGCAGCCCCATGGATTGCAAGAGGCCCTGCCAAGAGATAGAGGGCAGACCACTGCAGACCATCAGCAACCCTACTTTTACCCTGTGTGCAGTGGCCAGGGCAGCATCTCTGCACACTCACATCGTGCCTATTATCATCGTTACCCTAGTACTCATGGCAGGAGGAGAACTCTTGTGCTTGAAAACAGATGTTGCTTATACTGTGAGCAGCTCCTTTCCAACTCAATTTGCTCCGCTAGGTAACCTAGAAAACTCTCTGTCTTAGTTAATGTAGAGGTGAATTTCCACCAGCCCTTGCCAATCCTAAAACCTGGACCTGGTAAACCAGCCAGGGGGTACCTTATGTGACAAGCCACAAAAACATGACACTATTAAGCCAGTAGAGGGTGCTAGAGTCCTTGGCATGAAGTCCCTGTTGTCTTGTAAATATAGAAACAGACAGGTTCCTATGTAAGTGAGGGGAGTCCCTGGGTGGTGGAAACAGTTAATGCTCTTGGCTGCTAAGCAAAAGGTTGGAGGTTTGAGTTTACCCAGTGTGGCCTTGAAAGAAAGGCCTGGTGATCTGCTGCTGAAAATCCAGCCACTGAAAACCCTATGGAGCATAGTTCTACTCTGACACAGCGGGTGGTCATGAGCCACAGTGGACTTAGGAGCCACTGGGAAAAATGTTACTGGGCTGGGGAGGACACATGTGGGCCTATTACTAACTATGAAAGATATTTTTCCTGAAAAAGTAATCATTTTTAATCTTTCTGGTTAAAAATAACATGCATAGTGAAGGAAAAAAATGAGGCCATCAGAGGTCCTATTCACCAGAAGCTGCTGGCACACATTTATGTTCTCCCCTGTGCATAACTGGGCAGTTTTTTCTGCTCCCACGTTCCCTGCTGGCTCTACGGCCCATACCACTGAACTATGCAGCCACCTCTAGTTCCCAACTTGTCTTTCTGCTTCTGCTGTAAACTAATGTTCACTGCACCCAGTACAAACCCGACAACTGCATTATTTTCAACGGCTAAATACTACTCAGAAGTAAGGTCTGGCCATCTACTTCTAAAACTCAGCCCATGAAAACACTATGGTTCACAAAGGTCCAGTCTGCAACAGATCTTGGGGATGGTGCAGGCCCGGGCAGCGTTTCGTTCCCTGTACATGTGGTTGCCGTGAGTCAGGGGGCAACCTGATGGCAGCTAACAATAAAAACAAAACATACTATTCACAGTGTGCACCCATTTATTCAACATTGCCTGAGCACTACTACATGCTACTGGGTGGTTCAAGGTGCCACCACTGAACAGTGAACCACAGTCCCCAGCCTCCTTGGACTTCTGTGCTTTGTGGGGGAAGACAGGCAAACAATCACTTAGAGGTGTTAAGTCAAGAGGGTGATGAAGGAGAGTTGCAGGGATGGGATGCAGAGAGAGGAAGGGGACAAGGAAGTAGAGGGGCAGGATGCTGGTTCAGATGAGACGACAGGGTATCCCTGTTGACGAGGTATTTGAAGAAGTGACCTGGAAGAGCTTTGGCAGAGCTGAATCTTTAGGGAAAGAATTCCCTGCTGGAGGAACAGCCAATCCATAGGTCCTGAGGCCAAGTGTGAATTCAACTGATGAACTCTTACTGTATCCAATTGTTCTGTCACAGGCAATGCTATGGAGAACTAGCTCGGACATATCTTCACACACCATTCATATGTATTTATAAACAGGATATGAGTCCTGTTGCATTTGTTAGACAATGCCAATGGCCACTCCTGTCAATGTACTAATTTACACCCCAACCCAAAGCACTGGAGCAGGTCCCACCTCCAGGACCAGGTGTTACCCTAGACTCTGAATAGCATTCCCAGCAGCCCCATGAGGGTGGCTGATTTTTCAGAAGTAGATCACCAGGCTGTTCTTCCCAAGTGTCTCTGAGTAGACTAGAACCTCCCACCTTTTGGCTAGCAGACAAGTGCATTAACTATTTCCAACACCCAGGGTCATCATGAGTGGGAATCCACTCCATGGATTTTTATGAACGGTAAGGCTGGCATTTAGGTTCTAACCCTTTGTTCAAGCCAAGGTCACAGTCAGGTGGGTGATGAATTACATAGAGGGAGCTGGCCCTTATGGTATATGCCCCACACCAGCATTTTTCCCAGACGAGATTCTAGAATAAACGTGTTCTAAATTATCAAAGTACTACATGGTCGTAGAAAATACAGAAAAGAGACCAAAAAAGTTCACCCCACATCCTAACCACACCACTCACAACCAGTGATAGTGACTTGATATGTTTATTTCCATTAAAAAAAAAAAAAAAAAAACTGGAAATAGCTTTTAAATCCACAAATTACATGGTGTAAAGAGCTTAGAAGCATCAAGCCATTTTGACTAAGTTTGTCTCACATTTGCAAATTCCTTTGGAGAAAATTGATACATATATTTTTAATACTTAAAATATGCAAGTCTACAATGAGCATGCCCTTCTGTTTTTAAATGGTATTCTTTATGCACGTCTCATGGATGTCTCACTGAGATTATTCATATATATATGTCATAGTCCATGAAAGGATTCTGAACAAGATATTTTCTTGTATGGTGTCCCTGAATAATGCAAGCAGTTAGCTCAGCTGCTAACTGAAACGTTGGAGATCCGAGTCCACCCAGATGCCCCTCGGAAGGCCTGGTGGTCTACTTCCAAAAATCAGCCATTGAAAAGCCTATGGGACTGAGCTGGTAGTGCTCTGGGGGCTAAGTGTCTTGTGCAATGCACAAGGAGCTTGAAGTGAGGAATCCTGGCAGATGGAGGCACGTAGTGCAACTTCCAGCAAGGGAAGGGATGGCAGCAAGTTTTCGTGTGCTGAATGCTTTGCTCCTCCAAACCCTGGTGGTCAGACCTGCTTCTGTCTCAGCATTTCTCCAGGACTGGTCTACCCCAGGAGTGTAGCACATTCACTTGTCCCCCAGTCACTGTTCTGGTTCCAAAGGCTGCATCTCTCCACTTGACTGGTGAGAGGGTTGTCAAAGTGTTTCACTCCCAGCCTGCTTCCAGCTGCTTATTGAATCCTTGCTCTGCAATGAACAGGCAGCAGCCCTCACTCTCCACAGTCACTGAGGCCTTGGACAAGTTATCACTATGTCCATGGAGATGCATCACAGAAAGCTGCCACAGCAGGCCTCTTGGCACTCTCTGCTTTAACGGTTGCTGGTCTTTGTTATCTCACTTATCATGATGTAGGCACTGGCAAAGCTGTTGCCATGCTGTGGAAGCTCTAACTTTTTTGACTTAATAACTTAAAAAAATGATTGTACACCTTTTTGCATCTGCTCTATCATGCCATTCACCTGACACCAAGGAGGAAAGTACAGGTATGTCTGTCCATTGGCGAGACAACCCTCCTCTACTCACATAGTTACTTTCAGAAGTTAATCTTTGAAGAAAAAGTTTGAGAGGAATTATATTCACGAAATAGTGGGACTGAGTTCCATATCCTGGTGAGATAATGAGATTATCTCATAAATTCTCATAAGATTCACACTATCACTAACCATTATATATGAGGTTTTGCCTTTTAATCTATCAATCTCTTAATGGGAATTCAGTTTAATACTATTAATGTATTATGATTAAACCTCTTCTGTATTTGTTCGGAGAAAGCACTGTTAACTCATAAATAAAGATTTTTTTCAGGAAAAAAAAGTAAAAGGAAAAGAAAAACCCCTACGGAGCAGTTCTGCTTGACACTCATGGGGTTGCCATGGGGTAGAGTCCGTGTGAAAGCACCTGGCTATTTTCCTGAATGTTCTCTGCTAGCTACTGCTGGTGCTTGGGAAATGCCCAGTGGTGCTACACCAGCCTCCATTCTGCTGACATTGACTTCTCACTGCTTCCAGCAGCCTCTACCCTGGCCCTGTGGCATCAAATATGTCCACAGTCAGCTGTAGAATTTCTAGGAAAAAAGCACAAACTAATAGTGTGCAGGAACATTCCCTGTAGTATCGCTTGTAAAGCTAAAAGACTGCAAA
>NW_006921766.1:5557678-5570110 GCF_000298275.1 Orycteropus afer afer | reverse complement strand
AGTTTTTTTTTAAATATATATATATAAAATAAAGGGCATGGTTATAGGAATGCACATAACAGAATCTTATTAAGATTTTAAGAAAAGATTAGGGCAATTATTTGTTATCATATGAAAAGATAGCTCTAAGTTCCCTAGTCTGAAATAGGAAAAATCAAGGTGTGGGATATAGCGTAGGAAGAATGGTGCTTATAGGTACTAGGGATTTTAATGTGAAAGCAACCTGACAATACTTATATTTTGGTATTTTGGTATTTTGAGAAATAAGTACCAAAGTACTAATCCCAGCATTTATTACAGTACTCAGAATTCATAAAGGAACCCATGAAACTAAATATCTAATGCATTTCAAATATAAAAATGCACATATACATCTGAAAATGTGGTTTCCATCCCAGACTCCCAGGGCCTTCAATCCACGGCCCTGTCATGAATGTCTATCTCTGACCATTCCTGTTCCCATACTGCTCTACAAGCCCACCTCACTTTTAAAAAGATTTTACTTTTAGGAAGAGTGGGGAAAAGGGGGAGGAAAGGAAAAAGGCGATGGGAGGGGGGTAAGGTATGCTGGCGGCAGCATGTGGAACAAGGGGCTGGAAGAGCTATGGCAAAGGGTGGAGGGTATTACACTTGGTAAGCAAGCCAGGAAAGATGACAGGCTGCTGACTGATCATCTGAAATACTAGTGTGATGAACCCTTACTGTATCTAGTTGTTCTGTCACAGGCAATGTTATGGAGACCTAGCTTAGACCTATCTTCACACACTATCCATACTACTTAACAACCACTGGGTACCCAGCAATGTCAGACTATGAAAACCAGCACTCTGATCACTATGATACACAGAGAAACTTCTGGAAGTGTTCACAGGAAACTATTGACAATGGTTCTTCAGAAGAGGGCAACTAGAGTGGGTTTGAGGTGATAAAAGTTTTATCTTGTGTTTCTGTTTGTTTTACTCATGTAACTTCACAAGGGGGTTGGATAATTAGGATCCTGCCCCTGTGGCAGGAAGTGGGACTTTCTTAAGCACCTCTATCGGCAAAGGTGAGTAAAAGTTACAATGTGTGGATGATAAGAAACCCAAATATTCTGCCTCTAACCAGGACCATTCATTCCCTTGAATTGCCCAAATAGCTCTTTTCATGAACTAGGTGCCAGATGTGGGGGCCCAATTACCTGCTAACTAAAAGGTCAGTGATTCAAACCCACCACCTGCTCTATGGGAGAAAGATGTGGCAGTATGCTTCAGTAAAGATTACAGCCTCAGAAACATCATGGGGCAGTTCTACCCTGTCATACAGGGTTACTATGAGTCAGAATCAACTCGATGGCAATGGGTTTGGTTTTTAATAAATTATTTTGGGGCTAGGCACACGTGTTACTTTTTTAAATAGAACAATCTACCAGAACTAGCCTTGATCGAAGCTTTTTGGAGGACAGGCAAGAAGGTTTATCTTTGGAGTGTTCTGTAAAATTTTAAAAAGCAAAGGTATCACTTTGATGACTAAGGTACACCTGACCCAAGCCACGGTTTCTTCAATCCCTCATATGCACGCAAAAGTTGGATAGTGAAAAAGGAAGACCAAAGAATTCACATGTTGGAATTGTGATGTTGGTGAAGGATACTGAATATACCATGGAATTCCAGAAGAATGAACAAATCACTCTTAGAAAAAAAACTAGTCCAGTTCAATGAATTACTTTTATATGGCTTTTCTAGCATTGGTGGTGTAATGCCTAAGGCATCCAACTGCTAATCAGAAGGCTGCAAGTTCAAACCCACCAGCTACTCTGCAGAAGGAAGACTGAGCAATCTACTTCCATAAAGATTTACTGCCTTGGAAACCAAAGAGGGTTGCTCTGAGTTGGAATCAACTTGATGGCAGTGAGGTTTTTTTTTTTTTTTTTTTTGAGTATTGGTCCTAAAACTCTTATTAAATGACTGGCTGGGACAATGCAAATAAGGGGCATAGGACCCCTGCAAGAGTGGGACTATGCATATAAAGTATGTAAAACGCTTGCCATGATTGGTTGGGATATGCAAGTAAGGTGCCTGTGGCTCACCAAGGGGATTGGTCAGTTTTCTTCACCCACTAGGTTTAAAAAGAGCCAATCCCAATGGTTGAAGGGGGATCTTATTACCATCTAGAAGAGCCAGGAGCAGAGCACATCCTTTGGACCTGGGGTCTCTGCACTGAGAAACACCTAGACCCACAATACAAAGAGAACCGTAACACTGGAAAGCTGTAACACTCTTGGTGGCAGCAGTGTGAGGTGGCAGAAACCAAGAGACCAGCCAAAGAGATAGAGGGAGAGAGCTGAATACCTTTAGGTAGGAGGCTTGCTGGTAGAGAAGGGTGCCTCAGAGCACTTACTGGCAGAGCTAAACAGCTTTGTAACACTTGTCGGAGCAGGGCAGAAGCCAGGCCGAGTGAGGACTGAGGCTGTGAGCAAGGCCTGCCCACCTGTAGGCATAGCTGAGAAGAAGCTGAGCAGGCCCACCAGCGGCAGCAAGGCCACGAGAAGGAGCTGTCCTGATCAAAGAACTGTATCCTGAATGGTTCCTGTTACTTCCAAATTGATCCTGATCCTGAATGGTAACTTGTTACTTTCCTAATAAATCCCATAATCATGAGTATGGTCTGTGAGTTCTGTGTGGCCACTGCAGTGAATTATCAAATTCTGCAGAGAAAGTAAATCATGCTGTAGAGGGGATGGCTGGTGTCAGAATTGATAAAAAGTTTGAAGGATACAGGTATGTCTGACCTCTATCACATGGGAATCAATTTGGGGCTGATCCTGATTATCCAACTCCCCTGTGAAGTTATACAAGGAGGTCTGACACTGCCATTTTTACAACAGAAAACCTGCTTAGAAACAAGGATAACAAAACTTTGTCTCATTTACTTTGGACACATCATCAGCAGAGATCAATGCTGGAGAAAGACATCATTCTTTGTATAGTAGAGGGCCAGTGAGACCTTCAAAAAGATGGAGTGACAGAGTGGCTGTAACAAGAGGCTCAAACATAGCAATGACTGTAAGGATGGTACAGGACCGAGCAACATTTCATTCTGTCACACATAAGGTCACCAGAAATCAGTGCCAATTTGACAATAACTGAACTACTACCACCTTTGGGGAAAAGACCTGGTGACTGGGGATAGCAAGGTGAAGAAGGATATTTCCCATTTTATGCTTTTCCCTGCAATTGATATTTTTAACCTTTTACATGTTAAATTGTTTAAAATACATAAATGGTGATTTGCTTCCAAAAGGTCACAGCCTAGAAACCATATGGAACAGTTCCATACTGCAACACAGGGCATCGCCATGAGTAGAAACTGATTCGATGGCAACTAGCAACAACAATAACAAGGATTTCTAGTTGGTCGGATTAAGGTGCATTTTCATTTTCTTCATGTATAGATGGAGCTGGCTGCTACCACAAACAGCCATAAACAGATGCTCTATACTAAGTTTTGTGAATGGTTTTAAAACAAAACAAAAAACAGGAATAGGCTGAAATTTTAGCTTGTGCTGGGATTATCTTTTATTTTTCTTATTTCACTTGCTGATGTGAGTTTGGTTTTTTTTTTTTTTTTTAGTGGATTTACTTATTTAACCAGTGCCATACTATTAAAATAACACTTCATTGGTCATGTGAACTCTAATACAGAACTGATCTCAGTCAGGAGTGGTTCATGTGCTGAGGGGTCTGTGTCTACCGTCAGACCCTACAGGGGCTCTCAGAATGACTTTACACCTTAAACATTTATATGGTGTGCTATTTCCTACTATCAAACCAAAGCAGTTACTGTCAAGTTGACTCTGACTCCTGGTGATGCCATGTATGTCAGAGGAAGACACTATTCCATGGGGTTCTCAACGGCTACTTTTTCAGAATGAGATCTTCAGGTCTTTCTTTCAAGGCACCTCTGGGTAGACCTGAACCTCCAATCTTCTGGTTAGCAGCTGAGCACTTAACCATTTGCACCTTCCAGGGACACCCATTATATTTTCCTACTCTTAACATTTGTGCCTTTAGGGACCAGGTTTGCTGGTCTGATAGAGCCTGGTGGAACCACTGAGACTATGGTCCCTAGCTGCCCTTCAGGTCTGTAATTGAACCCACACCTATGGCTTCCACCCAAACAAAAGACAGGCATATAAGCTGAACATTTACCTGAGGTAGATACACTCCTTGGAGAGAACAATATTTATGCACTGGGAGATAGCTCAGGGGGTAGGGGTGCATGGAGGGATGGACACAGGGAAGAGGTGACCATCAGGAAGAAGTGGGAGGGAAGGTGTTGCATTGTGGTAAATTGTGGTCAATGTCATGAGACAAAGTGTATGTGAACTGCTGTATGGAAAGTGAATTTGTTCTGTAAATTTTCACCCAAATCACACACACAAAAAAAAATCTGTGCCTTTAAATTGATCATTTCTTTTGCTGTTTGGACTACTTTATCTTCTAAATTCCTTGTCTGAATACCTACCACATTTTTTTTTTCCTCCTCCTTCTTCAAGTAAATGATTTAAGTCTATGGATTTATCTCAGCTACAGCTTTGGTGACAGTTCACACATCTTGCTATACCATGTTCTCATTTACATTTCCTTTTAAGGAACTCAGGAGCTCTGGTGGCATAGTGCCTAAGGCATTTGACCGCTAACCAGAAGACTGGCGGTTCAAACTCACCAGCCACTCTACAAAAGGAAGATGGGACAATGTAGTTCTGTAAATATTCACCATCTTGGAAACCCAATGAGGGATGCTATGAGTTGGAATTGACTCGATGGCAGTGGGTTTAAGGAATTTTTTTAAGCATTTTCTCTTACATCTCCCAGTGCTACACCATCTAACGTGTCTCACTATGACTCAGTTTACCATGCTGTGGTTGGCAGGGCGTGGCCCAGGGCCCCATGTACCTTTCCCGCACTCGGCGCACAGGTACTCGCGGATGTTGTCATGTACACGCATGTGCTCTTTGAGCATGTCCTTCCTGGCAAAGGATTTCCCACACTGCTCACAGGCATGGCTCTTCACACCTTAAAAAAAAAAAAAAATCCAAATTTCAAAGCTGCAAAATCCACACTTGTGATTTTCACACAGAGGTTATAATGGAGAAAGAACCATAGTAAGGACACGGAGTTCTCTTCTTTGTTTCATAGATCCTTCCCTCAGTGGACTCTCTGGCATGGCCCTGAGGGCCTGAGGAGGGGCAGGACCAGATGGGCAGTGCTGGGGGGGAGCAGGGCAAGTATAGCAGAAGCTGGGAAAGCAGTGGGATCTCACCTGCGGGGAAGTGAGGGGTGACCACTGTGTGCAGGAAGCACCCAGAGCACTCACTTTCATGAGTCATGTTACATCCCCCCTCCCTGTGGTCAAGGTCACCTGACAAAGGAAGCACACCCACCTGTGTGGATGAGCTTGTGCCGCTCCAGGTTCCCGATGCTGTTGAAGATGCGCCCGCAGATCTCACAAGGGTGGATGTACCTGAAACCAAAGGCAAGACACTTAGGAACTTGCCCTTGCTGGCAGGACGTGGTATTTTCTTAAGTACCCCTATCAGCAAAGGTAAGCAAAAATGACAATGTGTGGATGGTAAGAAACCCAAATCTTCTGCCTCTAACCAGGACCATTCATTCCCTTGAGATAACACTTTTCATGATCCGGTGCCAGAGGTGGGGGCCAGCAGTAAAGAAACCTAATTACTGCAGGGAAGTGGGAAGTGCCTAGGGTATTCTGGAGGCAGGCTGAGCACAGTGCTATTTTCTCTGTGAGGTTGCCTTGCTGGACCATGAGTTTCACTGAGATGGTAACAGAGCTGAGGGTGAGATCTGTGAAGAAGTCAAGGGCAAATGCATAAGCATGCTTCTTACAAGTCTTGCCAGGAGGCTATAAGTGGCCCACTAAAGTGTCTGTGCCTCTGCCCACCCCCCAGCCCGGGGGCCTGACTTCTGCACGTTGGGGTCCGGCAGGTTCTCTCGGTGGATGACCATGTGGGCGTGGTAGGTGGCTTTGAGGGCAAAGCGGCGGTTGCAGATGCTGCAGCTGTAGCCTTTCTCCTTGTGCACCTCCATGATGTGCTTCAGGTACTCCTTTCCCCGGCCAAAGGTGAGCTGTGGGCACCAGGGACAGACACCTGTGATACCCAGACGGAGGACGACAGGGCGCCACAGGTCCTGGTCCTCATCAGCCAATTATGCCATCTCACTCTCTGAGTGGCCCCCTGAGAACCCAGGACCGCCCCCCCCCCCCAGAGCAGAGAGACTACTACAGGGCAGGCAGGACTGGCACCTGTAAAAATGCCAAGGGGTCAAGTTTACGAAGTCCCCCTCCAGCTCCTCCAATACTTCCAGACAGGTGCCAGCCCTCTGCCCTAGCCAACTCTTGAGATAGCACCCTGAACAATCCTGTCTTCTGCCTCCATCTCCACCTTCCTGCCTCTCACCCCTCCCCCGAGTAGCCCAGAGGGGAGCACAACCACCCACCCCCATGCCCCAACAAGCATGCAGTAGTGAGTTGCTCAGGGATGCTGGGAGGGAAGCTGTGTTTCACAGGGCACCCAGCTCTTCACATAGCAGAGAGGCCCTAAGATCCCTAAGATAGGATCATTGCCAGTACAGCCAGGTGCTGAAAACATGGGGCACAAGCCCCACGAGAAACCACCCCCCTTTAAGCAGATGCCCCTTTCCATGCTAGAGTGGGCCTTGGTGAGGAGCTTAGGGAAGGAAAGAGGGGGAGAAGGAAAGGAAACAGGAGCCTGGCCTGAGGCCAGTGATGCTGAGCTTCAAGGAGACGGACCTCCTCCTGGAGAAGACACATGGCTGTGTGTGAAGGTAACAGGCCAAGAGAGTGGTTTGAGTGATGGTGTGCCTGTCACATGGTGAGACCCATATGTATGTGGCACAGACAAGCCCTCCAGGACATACTCTGTGGTGTGGTTACCCAGCATAGGGGTGTGTGTGTGTGGAAGGGGGTGCCCTAAATGGTATGAGGTGCCTGGTCCAGCATGGGGTGAGCAGGTATCCCAGCCTGTGCACAGCTCACCAAGTCTGAGTCTCTGCTGGTGTGGGCATACAAGAGTTGTGTGGGGTGTGGGCAGCCCTGGGGTTAGGAGCCTCCTTTCCTGTGGCCCCCAGCATTCACAAGGAGGCTGGTGAAGCTACCTGGCACCTTTTGCAGCTATACTTGTGAGGCTCTGAGTCAGCACTCTCATCAGAATTGTCGTCATTTTCTTCAGATGAGATCCCAATCTTGCCGATAAACTCTTCCCTTTGGTGGTCGTCCATGAGGGCAATATCCTGGAAAACACAGGTACAACATCTGACTCCTAACAGGCTGGCCAATGCTTTCATAGGTATTGATCCCACAGTAAGAGTTAATCATTCACCTAAAAGGAGATGGCACAGGCTCTGAGATGCAGGCAGTCTAACAATTTCCTTTGTGTGTCAGGCACTTGGCAGAGCTTGGCCTGGGTCCTCAGGTTCCCAAACCCTTGTGCATTTGGACACATCCCACTTTCTGTGATGGTCAAGCACCTGGGCCCTGCTTGCATTCAGGTGAAATCTGCACATCCGGGACTGGGAACCATTGGGGTGAGGGAGAGGCTGCATAGTCCTGGGCCTGAAGCTGGCCTGGTGCTAGGTAAACTGTGCACCCAACTTCTCCAGGCCTCAACAGTGTCACCTGTTGACCAGGGGAGATCAGGGACCTCCAAGTCTCTTCTGTGGGACCACACTAGGGTCTTTCTAAGTTCGCCTTATTTCTCTGAAAAAAGACTGCAAGAAAGGCATCTTCAATATTCCTTATGTTGTTGTTAGCTGACATCAAGTTGGCCCCAATTCAGGGTGACCCGATGTACACAGGAACGAAATACGGCCTGGTCCTCTGTGCCATGCTCATGATTGTTGTGGTTTGGACCGTTGTGATCCAAAGGGTTTTCATTGGCTGAGTTTTAGAAGTATATTGCCAGGCCTATCCTCCTCATCTGTCCTAGTCTGGAAGCTCTGCTAAAACCTGTTCAGCATCACAGCAGCACATAAGACTCCACTCATCAATGAGCACATTGGCTGAGAATCAAACCCTGGTCTCCCACAGAGAAGGCAAGAATTCTACCACTAAACCACAATTTTTCCACAATATTCCTTCTATAGGCTAGAAAAGTACAAGGCTGAGGCTCTGAGTGATGGGCCATTCTAGAAGCTGGGGGAGCACTCTGAGGGGGAGTCCTCACACATCACTGTGAACGACTCTGCTCTGGATTTTCCTCACAGCAACTCAGAGCCTGTCTGCTCTCCTCTCCTGTCCTCCAGCAGTGCTGCCAGCAGCTCAGCCCTAAGACAAAGTTTTATTTTTAAGCAAAACACAGGATTCTGGGAGGATAAAGATTTCCTTAGGAATGCTCATTACTGTATCTCTTCTTCTCTCCTGCATCTCAAGCAGAGAGATTTTTCACAAAGTCCTATTGTTTCATTTCTTCTATTGTACTACTGTGCCCTTTGATGCAAACGGAGACTGTGTATAAGTTTTTTATTAGCAAAGAAAGGACAACACCCTTTAGAAAGAGCAAGAGCCCGGGAGGGCAAGACAAGGGCAAGTATCTGTAATTGGCATCATGTATCTGTAAGGCAGTGGGGTGGTGCATAGAGTTAATGTGCTTTGCTGTGAACTGAAAGGCTGGGGCGGAAGTCCACCCAGAGGTGTCTGAGAAGAGAGGCCTGGTGATCTACTTCTGAGAAGTCAGCCACTGAAAACCCTATGGAGCAAAGTTCTGCTCTGACATACACGGGTTCACCGAGAGTCAGAGTTGACTCTGTGGCAACTTGCTTTTTTTTGTTGTTGTTATTGTTCATAAGGCACTCAGTGTAAGCAGGGCCCCTCACCTCTGCTGAGTTTAATTTAATCAGAAAGGATCCATAGCTAGGACAAGGTGGTTAGGATTCTAATGAGGTGTCTCTAAATCCATTTTACCCTAAGCTCTTAGCTCCTCCTGGACTCTCTTTCCACCACCGCAGCCTGGTCCACAAGGTTCTTCATCTGAACCCACAAGGTTCTTCATCTGAACCCCAGAATCACCCACACTCTCAACGCCTCACCCTGTCGTTTTCTCTCATACCTGTATCAAGATCCTCACCTGGGCATCAGGGCTGGGAGCTGCTGAGAGCAAAGCCACTTCAGCCAGCAGCCAGCACCTCCACTTAACTGGGGCCTTGGGCATCACCTATTATTTCTTTGGAGTCCATGGGTAGTGCAAATGGCTAATGTGCTGGACTTCTAACCGAAACGTTGGAGGTTCGGGTTACCAAGAGGCACCTCGGAAGAAAGTCCTGGTGATCTACTTCTGAAAAATCAGCCACTGAAAATTCTATGAAGCATGGCTCTACTTGGACACACACAAAGTTGCTATGAGTTGGAGTCAACTCCACAGCAACTGTTACTCATACTATGATTTCTTCATGTTTTTTTGGATGAGTACTTTCTCCCAGCCTGGAATGATCACCCCAAATCCTCATTGCTGCTTCCAAGATCCCCACACGACTGTCCATTTTCCACAAAGATGGGGTGGAATGCAAATGCCACCACCCTGCCCCTCGCTTTCTCCCTGGAGAGCACCAATAGTGGAGTTTTAATTCAAGTCCCGCAGTCAGCTACAGGAGACAAAGCAAATATACTAGTAAGAGCTCATTTCAGAGAGATCCCATTTACCAGGGTAACAACTATATCAGGATGCCTAAGGCACCTCCTGCCTCAATGACCTGACATAAGGTAGGGAAAAGCAGCATGGCATCAGCACCTTGAAGTGGACGTGGATGTGGTCCCTGAGCACGTCTACCCGGAAGAACTTGCGCCCGCAGATCTCGCAGGTGTACTTCTTGTCGCCGTGAGTCAGCAGGTGCTTGTTCATGTTGCTTCGACAGGAAAACACCTGTGGGTGGCAGAGCCAGGATAGGACAGGGGCTACAGGGTCTCTGATGTGACAATGCTGTCATCATGTGCCTTCACCTGATAGAACGTGTGGTCGCTAAGGTTGTGTGTCAACTTGGCTGAGTCTGGTTTTGAGTGGCAACTGGATGTAGTTATTCCCCATGAAGAGACTGGTAATCAACTCCATGGTGGAATCTACTATGAGCAGCTGACTAGCTACCCTAGGGATGTGGTCTGTTTCCACTATATAAGAAGACAGCTTTGAGAAATGTCTCTGAGGTTTTTTGGAATGCTTGGACCCTGCATGTAGCTGGGTCTTCACTCAGCAGCCTGCCATGACAACCTACCAGTCTTGGCACTGTGCCATTTTATTTGTCTACCTTAGGTTTGTCAGCCTCAGCTGCCAGCATCTGTCTGAGTTAAGACAAGCCTCCAGCTTCAGTGGGACAGGAACAAGGGGCAGAGCTGAAGCCCAAGGTTGAAGGACTTTCAACTAGTCCCTAGAGCTGTCACCTTGAACTCGGCACTTCTAGCCTCCTAAACTGTAAGAGAATAAATCCTTGTTTGTTCAAGCCACCTACTTTTGGTATTTTCTGTTAGAACACCACTAGGGAACCAAAACAGACTGTAATCATGGACGCAAATGCGATATGTTTTTTTCCCTAAATTCTAACAACTCCTCAGTGTGAGAGAAACATAAATCATCCCTGAGGCTAGAATAATTCTTTCTTTCCTAATTGCTGAAATACTTGCTTACACATAACACAGAATTAACCATTTTCTAGTATCCAGTATAAAGGGTGGCTAAAGAGGGCAAAACACCGTCTTTTAGAGAGTTCTGCCAAGTACCATACACTCTGTGAGGGATGTGAAAATACCTATGTTGACACACCTCTGCAAAAAACTACAAAAATCACCACTCTTACAGCCTGCAGTATCAGCCCTCGATGGAACAGGGCTAAAATCATGTGTGTGGCCTCATTCTCTTGCACACATTTTAAATACACTCTTTTTACTATTTTGTAACGTTGAAAATTACAAAACACCAAGGTAACTTGGCTGACAGCCAGAACAGGTAAGGTGGGTGGGGGACAGCCCCCAGGCGGCAGGGAGCAGTGGCAGACAGGCCTATGGCCAGAACGGTAAAGGGGGCAGGGGACAGCCCCCAGGCAGCAGGGAGCAGCCGCAGACAGGGCCAGCAGGAATAGGTAGGGGGTAGCCCAGGAAGTGAGTGGAGCAGTTGGAACAGCTAAGGGAGATGAACTTGTCTGTTGGTTTGTCATACTGTGGTGGCTTGTGTGTTGCTGTGAGGCTGGAGGCTATGCCAGCAGGGGTGCCCATGGTGGACAGGTTTCGGTGGAGCTTCCAGACTGAGACAAACTCAGAAGAAGGAAGAGGCCATCCACTTCTCAAAGAATTGCCCAGTGAAAATGTAATGAACAGTAGTGAAACAATGTCTGATATATTACTAGAAAATTTTATGAATAGCCCTGAAACACTGTCCGATACAGTGCCAGAAGATGAACCCCTTAGGTCAGAAAGCACTCAAAATATGACTGAGAAAGAGCTGCCTCATCAGAGTAGAGCCTACCTTAATGATATGGATAAAGTATAGCTTTCAGGGCCTCCATTTGCTTACATGGAATGACTCAATATGAGAAGAAATAGCTGCAAACATCCATTGATAATCAGAACATGGAATGTATGAAGTAGTAATCTAGGAAAATTGGAAGTTGACAAAAATGAAATGGAATGCATAAAGATTGATAACCTAGGCATTAGTGAGCTGAAATTGACTGGTTTTGTCCATTTTGAATCAGATAACTATATGATCTACTATGCCAAGAATAACAAATTGAAGAGGAATGGTGTGGCATTCTTTGTCACAAAGAATGTTTCAAGATCTATCCTGAAGTACAATGCTGCCAGTGATTGAATATTATCCATATGCCTACAAGGAAAGCCAGTTAATACTGCTATTATTCAAATTTATGCACCAACCACCAAAGCCAAAAAATTGAAGATTTTTACCAACTTCTGCAGTCTGTAATTGACCAAACATGCAATCAAGATGTGACTGGAATGCAAAAGTTGGAAACAAAGAAGAATCACTGGTAGTTGGAAAATTTGGCCTTGCTATAGAAATGACACTGGAGAGCTCATGACAGAATTTTCCAAGACCAATAACTTATTCATTGCAAATACCTTTTCTCAACAACACAAACAATAGCTATACATGTGGACTTCACCAGATGAAATCATAGAAATCAGATTGACTACAACTGTGGCAAGGGGCAATGGAGAAGTTCAATATCTTCAGCCAAAACAAAGCCAGGAGTTGATTGTGGAACAGACCATCAACTGTTCACATGCAATTTCAACTTGAAGTTGAAGAAAATTAAAACAAGTCCATGAGAGCCAAAATATGACCTTGAATATATCCCTCCTGAATTTAGAGATCATCTAAAGAATAGATTTGATGCATTGAACACC
>NW_006921766.1:5549153-5556384 GCF_000298275.1 Orycteropus afer afer | reverse complement strand
CATGATGAAAGGAGAAAGGATTGCAAGTTGTTAAGGACTTCATATTACTTGGTTCTATAATCAACACCAATGGAAGCAGCAGTCAAGATATTGGATGTCATATGGCACTAGCCAAATCTGCTGCAAAGGACCTCTTTCAAGTGCTAAAGAGCAAAGATGTTTCCTTGAAGACTAAGGTGGGCTTCACATAAGCCATGGTATTTTCAATCACCTCATATGCATATAAGAGCTGGACAATGAAAAAGGAAGACCGAAGAAGAGTCAATGCTTTCGAGTTGTGGTGTTGGTGAAGAATGCTGAAAGTACTGCTAAAAGAACTAACAAATCTGTCCTGGAAAAAATGCAGCTGGAATGCTCCTCGGAAGTGAGAATGGCCAGACTTTGTCTCACCTACTTTGGTCATGTTGTCAGAAGGGACCATTTCCTGGAGAAAGATATCATGCTTGGTAAAGCGGAAGGACAACAAAAAAGGGGAAGGCCCTCAATGAGATGAATTGACACAGTGGCTGCAACGATGGGCTGAAGTATAGCAAAGATCATGGGGCTGGCACAGGATGGGGCAGTGTTCGTTCTGCTACCCATGAGGTCGCTATGCGTAGGAGACGACTCGATGGCCCCTAACAACAACAAGGTAACTTTGATTCTCCAGTGGCATAAAAATAAAAATTAAATAAATTAATAAAATTAATAAATTAATAAAAATAAAAATAAAAATTTTATAAAAATAAAACTGAAAAATAAACAGAGAAACATTTTCTAGGACATTAAGTAAAACTACAATATTTAGGATGTTTCCAAAACATTTACTGAAACACAGTAGTTACCCTTCCCAACTCACGCAGAAGAGGGGAGAGTTTTTGCTTAGGGGGCAGTGAGTTTATGTTAATGCTGGTGGAATGATTTGGGAAAGAATAGCAAGAATAGTTACAAAACATGAAGAATATAATCAATGTCACTGAATTGTACAATTATAAATTGTTGAATTGGTGTATGTTTTATTGTCTCTATTTTCACCACAATGATTTTTATTTTTTTAAAGAAGATCAAAATGACAAGGGTATGGAATGGGTGAATACTTTTAGTTTAAGACTCTCCAAAAGCCCACTGTTCTTTCAAACATGTTTTTTTACTCAACGTTCTATGGACAATGCTCTGAGATTTCACAGAAGAAAGCAGTGAGCTTGTATTTTAGATAACAAAACTGACAGTGGAGTGTTACCTTGCCACAGACTGGACATCCAGAAGGTTCCTTCTTGTACCGGACCAGGTTCTCACTGCTGGCCTCCAGGTCTTCCCTCTTCACCCGCCTCACTCCTAAAATCCCCAGCCCCCCAGCAACAGGAAGTATGTGAGAAACACATCAACACAGATCAATTCTGATTCAGCACAGGGTCAGTTCCAGCTAGATGGGGTAAAGGGATAGATACATAGGAGTGTAAATGACATCATGGCCACACAGATGGGAGTAGGAGCAACTGATCACAGCTCCTGACCAGCTCCCAAATAGCTGGGAACTGACAGGAAAGAAGGGTGCATGACGGCAGACTGCAGGGTTGGTGACCCCGATTTTCCATTAGAAACATCTAGAAGTGTAAAGGCTGTGTATCTTTTAAATTTTACAATGTGAAGAGTTATGATGAGCCACTATTAAGTAGGTATTTTTACTTAGGCTAATGGCTCAAAGCAAAGTCATTCTCTCAGATGGCTGTAAGTAAGTAGATATTTTCATTAGAAGAAAACATATGTTCATACCATGCAAACCGAATGAACAGAATCAGGAACAGAGTGCAAAATCAGCTGATAATAAAATATGTATGATTTTACAGCATGGTGTTCAAAATAGAGATCAAAACAGACTTTAGAAATTCCATATCATAAACAAAATGTGGTACAGATCCACACAATGGAATATTATTCAGCCATAAAGATAACTGAAATCCTGATATATGCTACAACACAGATGAACTTTGAAAACATGATGTTAAGTGAAAAAAAACAAACCCACTGCCGTGGAGTTGATTCTGATAGTGACCCTAAAGTACAGAGCAGAAGTGCCCCATAGTGTTTTCAATGCTGTAAATCTTTAAGGAAGCAGACTGCCACAGCTTTCACCCACAGAGCGGGTGGGTTCAAACTGCTGACCTTTTGGTTAACAGTCAAGCAATTTAACCACTGTGTCACCAGGACTCCCTGGGTGAAATAAGTCAGACCCAAAAGGACACATAGTCTAAGATCCTCCTTTGATGAAATATCTAGAACAGGCAAGTGCATACAGACCAAAGTATATTAGTGGTCACCAGGGGCTAAAGGTTAAAGAGCTATGGTACTAACCAAAGGTCAGTGGTTCTAACTCACCAGCTTCTCTGTGGGAAAAAGATGTAGGAGGAAGATATGGAAGCCTGCTTTTGCAAAGATTACAGCCTTGGAAAACATATGAGGCAGTTCTACTTTGTCCTATATGGTTACTATAAACTGGAATTGACTCCACGACAGTAGTTAGCTTCTTTCTTTCTTTTTTTTTCCTTCAACCAGGAGCTGAGGAAAGGATACTTATTGCTTAAGTGTATTGAGTTTCTGTTTGGGATGATGAAAGATTTTTGAAAATGGATGGTAATACAACATGGTAAATATAATTAATGTCAATGCAGTTAAATGGTACACATTTGTTATGTGTATTTTATCACAATGAAATTAAAAACACAAGCACACAAAAAAACGGTTTGCATGTAACAAGTAATCTCTGAACAAAAAAGAGGGAAATGCCCATCTCAGGTCAGTTTCTGGAACACCCCTGGGTCATGTGACATTATTGCCACTTTAACATGGGCATATACTGGCCAACAAATGGACATGAGACACACACAACATTCCCCAGAAGAGGCCCAGTGGCCCCGAGGCTCATCCCTTACAAGTCTGAGGAAGTAACTTAGACTACGCTCTGGGAAGAAAAAACTCATGAAACAAGCACATCACTAGTGTATTCCCACAGACAATGATCTGAGTTACAAGTGAGCTGTAAAATGTCATTGAATGTAACTGTAAAATTGGCCCAGCTATTGATCAACAGGGAAACAAGAACTTCTGCAGCAACAACCATGGCTGATACCTATCAAGCACCTGCTGTGAGCAGTACCCTGCTCAGAGCTTTATAAGCAGGTCTGAGTTCCCATGATACCAACCCAATGGGGTCAGGGACTGTTACTATCCTCAGAGGTGGTAACTTGCCCAAGGCTACTGCGGGTTTTACAATTAAGTCTACCCAAAGAATCTGGTCTTTATTCTTGGTTCCTGGGAGGTAATTGCTAACCTTTTGGAATTTCCCTAGTGCTGGAGCCTTTGTTAAGGAGCTCTGGTAACTTGATGCCTAAGGCATTTGACTGCTAACCAGAAGGGTGGCAGTTCAAACCCACCAGCCACTCTGAGGAAGGAGGATGGGGCAATCTACTTCCATAAAGATTTATTGCTTCGGAAACTCAAAGGGGGTCACTATGAATCAGAATTGGCTGGACTGCAATGAGTTTTGTTTTTTGTTTTCTGGGGTTTTTTTTGGAGCCTCTGTTATCACTGAGGGCTTCAGACCACACCTGAGGATTTATGCTAATGAGGCAACTCTTGAGTGGAGACCAGCCAGGCCAGAAAGACCCACCACCTGATATCAGCTAACATCAGGGTCAGTTCAATCAATCATATCTATATAAGGAAACCTCTATAAAAACAGTGAACACAGAAGGTCCTTGGCCTTCCTAGTTGCTGCAAGACATAAGTGAATATAGAAGGATAATGCATCTCTTTTTGGGACATGGAAGCTCCACACTGAGAACACTCCCAGGCCTTGCCCTATACATCTCTTCATTTGTATCCTTTTTGCTATAATAAAACTATAATCCTCAGTTTAGCAATTTCCTGAGTTCTGAGTGTCATTCTTGTATTATTGAACCTGAGGGAGTAGTGGGAGCCAGAAGGTCAAAAGGGAAGGTGTTGTGGGGATTTCCGAGCCGGCAGCTGGTGTCTGACTTGGCATCTGGAGGACTATGTCCTTTTAACTTATGAACTTGACCTAGCTCTCATGGTTAGGGTGAGAGCAGGAAGTCCTGCACAGGCAGCTGGTGTCAAAAAGATTTAGATTTAGAGTGTGTTGGTATGTGTCAGAGAAGGCAGCCACACACAGAGGTACCCCAACAGAGATACCCAGTCACTCTGTGAAGATTCAGTTTGACTCAAGATAGTTCTACACAAGAGGCCCTATGTACATTATGTGGAGGATCACAAAGGAAAAAGCTGTGGATCTTTATGTAACTATATGAAGGATGGCCAAGTAAAAAAAGCAAAGTGCAAATATGCTATGATTCTAGTCTTGTTTTTTAAAAAAGTAAAATGATAGGCCTACATGCATACTTGTATAGATACAAAAATATATACTGCCCACAGTAGCCTTGGGCAGGTTACCACCTCTGAGGATAGTAACAGTCCCGGACCCCATTGGGTTGGTGTGATGGGAACTCAGATCTGCTTACAAAGTTCTGAGCAGGATGCTGCTCTCAGCAGGTGCTTGATGGGTATAAGCCATGGTTGTTGCTGCAGAAGTTCTTGTTTCCCTGTTGATCAATAGCTGGGCCAATTTTACAGTTATATTCAATGACATTTTACAGCTCACTTGTAACTCAGATCATTGTCTGTGGGAGTATGGATATAAAAACCAAACCAAACCCACTGCCATCAACTTGATTCTGACTCAAACAGATCCTTAAAGGCAGAGTAGAACTGCCCCATAGCATTTCTAAGGCAGTAATATTCACAGAAGCAGACTGCCTCATCATTTTCTCATGGAGTGGCTGGTAGATTTGAACCACCGACCTTGTGGTTAGCAGCCAAATGCTTTAACTGCTACACCACCACAGCTCTTCTGTACGTATATTGTTGTTGTTGTTGTTGTTGTTTGCCATCGAGTCGGCCCCGACTCATAGCGACCCCTCCTTGGGTTTCCGAGGCAGTATCACTACGGAAGTAGGTTGCCCCACCTTCCTTCCGAGGAGTGGCTGGTGGGTTTGAACTGCCAGCCTTCTGGTTAGCAGTCAAGTGCCTTAGCCACTATGCTACCAGAGCTCCTATATAGTTATACTTTATACACGACTTTCTTATTTGGCACTGTTTTTCAACAAACATATACTTCATTTGCAATTCATTTAAAAATGGCTTTTATTCTCAAACTTTTATAAAAAATGCTTTGGTCAGTTAGTGTGCCAATTACTAAGTGCTGGTCAGCAACAGGACAGTGGCTTTTAGAGCAAAAAAAGGATGACTGAAATAAAAATGTTAACTTTAAAGAGGTTGTAATGGTCAATTTTATGTATCAACTTGGCTGGGCTGTGGTGCCCAGTGGTTTGGCCAAACACAAGTCTAGTTCCTGTTATGAAGTAGTTATGTGTGATGAAATCAGTTGGCATTAAGTAAAGCAAATTACTCTCCAAAATGCGGGCGGGCCACATCTAATTAGTTAAAGATTAATAAGAGTAAAAAGGGAGTTAGTTCCCCTCGGGTGTGTACTGCCTCCAGACTCTAAATGGACATTGTGTTGTAACTCCCTCACTCTTTACCCTTGGTGCCTGGCTTAGGAATTTTGGGACACAAGCCTGTAGGTGTCACCAGCTTGTTGCCTGACTCATGGATCTTGGACTTGCCAGTCCTCACTACTGCATAAGCCAATTCCTTCAAATAAATTAATACCCTTCCCTCTCTCTAAACACATTTACCACTGAGATATATTTAAAAAAAAAAAAACAAAAACAAAAAACCTCACTGCTGTGGGTTTGAACTACCAGCCTTCTGATCAGCAGTCAAATACCTTAGGCATTATGGCATATGGACAGATTTCATGAACCAATTCCTTTAAGTAAATCATTTAATGGGAGCTCTGGTAGCATAGTGCCTAAGGCACTTGACTGCTAACCAGAAGGCTGGCGGTTCAAACCCACCAGCCACTCCCCGGAAGGAAGGTTGGGCAATCCTACTTCCGTAGTGATACTGCCTCGGAAACCCAAGGAGGGGTCGCTATGAGTCGGGGCCGACTCGACGGCACATAACAACAACTATATATATATATGTATACATATATATATACACACATATATATATACACACACACATCTCCATAAATTAATCTCTCTATAAAGATGCTGTAGTTGTTGTTGTTAGGTGTCACTGAGTCAGCTCTGACTCAGCGATCTCATATACAAGAGAATAAAATACTGCCAGGTCCTACACCAGCCTCACATTCCTTGCTATACCTGAGCCCATCGTTGCAATCACTGTGTAACTCCATCTTGTTGAGAGCCTTCCCTATTTTCGTTTACCCTCCACTTTACCAAGCATGATATCCTTCTCCAGAGAATGGTCCCTTATGAAAACATGACCAAAGAAGGTGACACAAATTCTGGCCATTCTCATTTCTGGGGAGCATTCTGGCTGCATTTCTTCCAGGACAGATTTGATAGTTCTTCTTGGCAGTCCATGGTACTTTCAATATTCTTTGCCAACACCACAACTCAAAAGTGTCAACTCTTCATCAGTCTTCCTTATGGATTGTCCAGCTTTCACATCCATATGAGGTGAATGAAAATACCATGGCATGGGTTAGGCATACCTTAGTCTTCCAGGAGACATCTTTTCTCTTCAGTACTTTAAAGAGATCTTTTGGAGCAGATTTGCACAGTGCAACACGTCGTCTGATTTCTTGACTGCTGCTTCTGTGGGTGTTGACTGTGGATCCAAGTAATATGACATCTTTGACAACTTCAATCTTTTCTCCATTTAGTGACACTACTTATTAGTCCAGTTGTGAGGTTTGTTGCTTTCCTTATGTTGAAGTGTAATCCATACTGCAGACTGTAGTTTTTAATCTTCATCAGTAAGTGCTTCAAGTCATCTTCATTTCTGGCAAGCAAGGTTGTGTGGTCTGCGTATTGCAGGTCCTTAATCAGTCTTCCTCCAATCTTGATGCTTCATTCTTTTTCACATAGTCCACCTTCTCAGATTATTTGCTCAGCACATAGACTGAGTAAGTATGGTGAAAGGATAGAACTCTGACACACTCCCTTCCTGATTTTAAACCATGCATTACCCCTTGTCTTGTTCAAACATTGGCCTCCTGGTCTATGTACAGGTTCCTCATGAGCACAATTAAGTGTTCTGGAATTCCCATTCTTCTCAATGTTATCCATAATTTGTTATGATC
>NW_006921766.1:5500507-5538160 GCF_000298275.1 Orycteropus afer afer | reverse complement strand
ATCACCACCCTTAGCTTCCCTGAGGGTATACCTACGAATCTCCTGGGAAGATTCGCTCTCCTCTTGCTCCAGCTTTGTGTCTTGGGTCATCCTCACCTCACCCCTGGATTTGGGACAACAGCCGTCATCTGATCTGCTGATCAAGGTTCATCAAACCCCGAGAGTTGGGAGGATTCGCCAGACCTACTCACGGACCCGGGACTCGCCAGCCTGCCAGCCTCCACCACTACTACGTGAGACAAACCCTTGAGTGTCTGTGAGTTCTGTGAGGTGTTACAGCGAAATACAGAACGCTAAGACTGGGAAAATTACTGGGAGGACATTTGGGACATCTTTAACCTCTGCCTCATGGGGACCAGCCTCATGCTGATCTTTCTAAGAGAAATTGTTCAAGCACTACCTAATGTAAATGTTCAGCTCATATGCCTGTCTTTTGTTTGGCTGGAAGCCACAGGAGTTGGTTCAATTCCAGACCCGAATGGCAGCTAGGGAATATAGTCTCAGGGGTTCCACCAGGCTCTATCAGACCAGCAAACCTGTTTTTTTTTTTTTTAATGATTTTGAGTTTTGTTCCACATTGTTCTCCAGGTCTATCCAGGATCTCCTACATAGATCCCCCTCTGAGTGGTTGACAGTGGTAGCCAGGCAACACCTAATTCTTCTGGTTCCATAGTCATATAGGTTGAGGACTGCATGGTATACCAGTCCCTTGGACTAACTGTTGCCATGTGTCTTTGGTTTTCTTCATTTTTCTTTGTTCTGGACAAGGAGAGACCCACTGTTGCATCTACATGGCTGTTTGCAAGCTTTTAAGATCCCAGTCACTACTCACCAAAGTAGTATGTAGAACAATGTTTTTGTGTAGTATGTTATACCAATTGAGCTTGACTGACATCCATTTTGGTCTTTTCTTCTTTCCTGTCTTTTTAATGACCTTTTGCTTTCCTCATGGATGATATTCTTGATGTCATCCCAAAATTCCTCTGGTTTTCAGTCACTGGTGTTCAATACATCAAATCTACTTTTTAGATGGTCTCTAAATTCAGGAGGGATATAATCAAGGTCATATTTTGGCTCTCGTGGACTTGTTTTAATTGTCTTTAGCTTCAATTTGAAGTTGAATATGAGCAGTTTATGGTCTGTTGTAGTCAGCTCATGGCCTTGTTTTGTCTGAAGATATTGAGCTTCTCCATTGCCTCTTTCCACCGAAGTCGTAGATCTGATTTCTGTGTACTCCATCTGGTGAAGTCCACATGCATAGCCACTGTTTATGTTGTTGAAACAATGTATTTGTAATGAGTAAGTTGTTGGTCTTGCAAAATTCTATTATGAGATCTCCAGCATCATTTCTATCACCAAGGCCATATTTTCCAACTACTCGTGGTTTTTCTTTGTTTCCAACTTTTGCATTCCAATTACCAGTAATAATCAACACATGTTGATTGCCTGTTTGGTTAATTTCAGACTGCAGAAGTTGGTAAAAATCTTCAATTTCCTCATTGTTGGCTTTGGTGGTTGATGTGTAAATTTGAGTAACAGTAGTATTAACTGTTCTTCCTTGGAGGCATATGGATATCATTCTATCACTGACAGCACTGTACTTCAGGATAGATCTTGAAACATTCTTTGTGATGATGAATGCCACGTTATTCCTCTTCAATTTGTTAATTTCAGCATAGTAGATCATATGGTTGTCTGATTCAAAATGGCCAAAATCAGTCCATTTTAGCTCACTAATGCCTAGGCTATCAATCTTTATGTATTCCAGTTCATTTCTGACAACTTCCAATTTTCCTAGATTCATACATTCCATGTTCCAATTATTAATGGATGTTTGCAGCTGTTTCTTCTCATTTTGAGTAGTGCCACATCAGCAAATGGAGGTCCCAAAAGCTTTACTCCATCTACATCATTATGGTCAACTCTACTTTGGTGAGGTAGCTCTTCCCCAGTTGTATTTTGAGTGCCTTCTGATGTGAGGAGCTCATCTTCCAGCCCTATATCAGACGTTTCAGCACTATTCATTAAGTTTTCCAGTAATATATGAGACAGTATTTCACTGTTATTCATAAGGTTTTTACTGGCAAATTCTTTGAGAAATGGATGGCTCCTTCCTTCTTTCAAGTCTGTCTTAGTCTGAAAGCTCCATTGAAACCTGTCCACCATGAGTGACCCTCCTGGTATTTGAAATATCAGTGGCATAGCCTCCAGTCTCACAGCAACATGCAAGCCACCACAGTACAATAAACTGACAGATGAGTGGTGGTTTATATATAGATATACCAAAAAAACAAAATATATATATATATATAAATCAATTTCTCTCTACATATATTTACATAAATATATATACATACATATATATGGTATGTATACATATATATATACACACATACCATATATATGTGTACATATATTTTATATGTGTGTGTGTGTATTTGTTGTGTTGTTGTTAGTTGCTGCTGAGTTGATTCTGACTCATAGCGACCCTATATACAACAGAGCAAAACACTGGCTGGTCCTGTGCCAGCCTCACAGTTCCTGCTGTGCTTGAGCCCATTGTTGCAGTCACTGTGTCGCCCCATCTCGTTGAGAGTTTTCCCCTTTTTCTCTGACCCTCTACTTTATCAAGCATGATATCCTTCTCCAAGGAATGGTCCCTTCTGATAACATGACCAAAGTTGGTGAGTTGAAGTGGCCATTCTCGCTTCTAAGAAGCATTCCAGCTGCACATCTTCCACAATAGATTTGTTCATTCTTCTCGCACTGCATAGTATTTTCAGTATTCTGAGCCAACACCACAATGCAAAGGCATCAATTCTTCTCTGGTCTTCCTTATTCATTGTCCAGCTTTCATGTGCATATGACGAAACTGAAAATACCATGGCTTGGGTTAGGTGCACCTTAGTCTTCAAAGCAACATCTTTGCTCTTCAATAGTTTAAAGAGGTCTTTTGAAGATTTTCCCAATGCAATACAATGTCTTCTTTCTTTCTTGACTGCTGCTTTCATGGGTGTTGCTTGTGGATCCAAGTAAAATTAAATCTCTAAGAACTTCAATCTTTTCTTCATTTATTGTGATGTTGCTTATTGGTCCAGTTGTGAGGTTTTCTGTTTTCTTTAATGTTGAGGTGACATCCATACTGAAGACTGTAGTCTTTAATCTTCATCAGTAAGTGCTTCAAATTCTCTTCACTTTCAGCAAACAAGGTTGTGTCATCTGGTATTGCAGGTTGTTGATGAGTCTTCCTCCAATCTTGATGTCACATTCTTCTTCATATAGTCCAGCTTCTCTGATTATTTGCTCAACATACAGATTGAATAATTAGTGAGAGGATACAACCCTGACACACACCGTTCTGTATTTTAAACCATGCAGCATTACCTTGTTCTGCTGAAACGACAGTCTCTTGGTCTATGTACAGATTCCTCATGAACACAATTAAGTGTTCTGGAATTCCTATTCTTCTCACTGTTATCCATAAATTGTTATGGATATATGGAATAATATAATTTGTTATTGACTATGCCTTTGCATAGTCAATAAAACATAGGTAAACATGTTGCAGGTATTCTTTACTTTCAGCCAAGATCCATTTGACATCAGCAATGACATCCCTCATTCTACATTCTCTTCTGAATCTAGCTTGCATTCAGGAAGTTCCCTGTCAATATACTGCTGCTACTATTTTTTAATTATCTTCAGCAAAATTTTACTTGTGTGTGATATTAATGCTACTATTTGATAATTTTCATATTCTATGGGATCATCTTTCTTTGGAATTGGCACAAATACCAATCTCTTCCAGTCGATTGGTCAGGTAGCTGTTTTCTAAATTTCCTGGCATAAAGCAGTAAATGCCTCAGCATGACATCTGTTTGTTGAAACATCTCAATGGGTATTCCATCAATTCCTGGAGCCTTGTTTTGTGCCATTTCCTTCACTTATAAATATATATATGAATATATATTTAGAGAGATATATTAATTGATTTTCTTCAAGGAATTGGCTCATGATATATATATACACACACGCAAGCTTTTTGTTTATTTGTTATGTGTCGTCGAGTCAAACCCAACTCATAGCGACCCCTCCTTGGGTTTCCGAGGCAGTATCACTATGGAAGTAGGATTGCCCAACCTTCCCTCCGAGGAGTGGCTGGTGGGTTTGAACCACCAGCCGTCTGGTTAGCAGGCAAGTGACTTAGCCACTATGCTACCAGAGCTCCCACACACACAAGCATATGTGTTTATATATATATGGATGTATATATTTATGTGTAAATATATACACACACAAATAAATATATTTATATGTATACACACACACACACACACCCAAGCCAGGAAACCAAACCAGTTGCCATTGAGTCTATTCTAACTCATAGGGATATTATAGGACAGAATAGAATGCTCCATAGGGTTTCCAGGCTTTAATCTTTACGAAAACAGAGTGCCATATCTTTCTGTCATGGAACGGATAGTGGGTTCAAACTGACAACCTTTCAGTTAACAGCTTATCAGATAACCACTATGCCATCAGAGTTCCCTTCTACATACACACACCCACATACACACCCACACACTACTGGTTCTGTTTCTCTAGAGAACCCTAACTAAACAGAGGGCATGTCTGAGCAGAAAACCACAAGTGCCTCTGGAAGCAGGATCTGTATGGGACCCTCCACAGAGGACCTAAGGGTGCTGGGAACCTTGAGGGGTGTCTGTGCCCAAGTGGCTACTCCTGCTTCTGTGGATGGGGCTTTTCAAATTGGGCTGCCCACTTCCTAGGTCTTCTCTGGAGGCAAACACACCCAAGGAACACACAGGATACCCCTGCATCTCATCCCCATTTCTGCATCCTGCTGCCATTCCTTGTCCTGCTGCCTCACTCTTCCTGAGACAAAACTGGCCCATAGAAATAGACTTTTTCCTGCCCTTGGCATTTCATAGAGTTCCTGGGTGGTGTAAATGGTTAATGTACTTGGCTGCTAACTGAAGGCTAGCAAGGAGCTTTGAGTTAATTCAGAGGTGACTCAGGAGAAAGCCTCAGTGATAAACTTCTGAAAACCCTACAGAGCCCAGTTCTGCTCTGACACACGTGGGGTTGCCATGAGTTGGCACTTACTCCACAGTAACTTGTGCGCTTTCTTTGGTTGGTTGGTTTATCTCATAAGTTCACCATGTGGGCAGGTCACCTCCCCTGCACTCCAAGCCCACTACAAATGGCAGCACATCACCCAGGGGCCTTGTGGACAATAAACGTTCACCAGAGGCCAAGTGGGAAACAAAGAAGAGGATACAGAATAATGGGAAAACCACTCATGGTCTCTCCAACACAATATCCACCCATGATGTTCTCTTCTATGCATGCAGTTAAAAGCATATCACATACACAATTTCATATACTGTCTTTTCCTACTTTCTGTCACAGCAAGATGGTATAGTACCTAAGGCAAATGCCTCCTAACCAGAAGGCTGGCGGTTCAAATCCACCAGCCACTCCACGAAAGAGTGGGCAATCTACTTCAGTAGTGATACTGCTTTGGAAACCCAAAGGGGGTCAACTACGAGTCAGAATCTACTCTATGGCAGTGAGTTTTTTGGTTTGAAAGCCTTTTCTCACAATATTAAAAAGTCTTAGGAAAAATTGCTCTGAATTACTGTGTAACATTGAATCCTATGAATATTCCATAGTTTTTTTTAACCCTTTCCCCACTGTGGAACATTTAGGATGTTTCTAATTTTTTCAATTGTTGTTAGCTGCTGTCAGTCAGCCTCTGACTCATGATGACCTCACATGTTACAGAGTCGAACTACTCCAGAAGGTTTTCAAGGCTATGACCTTTCTTAAGCAGACTGCCAGGTTTTTCTTCCTCAGAATCACTGGGTGGGGTTGGAACTACCAACCTGCTGGTTAGTGACTGAAGTGTTTTCTACTAATATACAACACCATTAACACACAACACATCTGTACACCAACACATCTCTGTCTCTGAGTCAGATTCCCAGAGGAGGGTTTCTGGATCATATGATGGGAATTCCTAAGGCTCTTGATAAGATAATGTCAAACTGCATTCCAAAAAGGTTGTAGCAATCTACATGTACCCATGATGCAAGACGGCTCACCACCCCTTCAATCCTTCACTGAAGAGCTCTCTCCAGGCAGGCGTACTTACCTTCCAGATGCCGCCTCTGGTGGTCAAGCATGACATCCTTGCGGTAGAACATTTTGTTGCAGACTTCACAGGCAAACTTCTTGTCCCCATGCTTCTTCTTGTGTTTAGAAAGGTTACTGTTGGTGGAGAAGAATCTAAAACACATCTCACATTGGAATGTCTTGTCATCTGTCCAGAAAGCAAACAAACAAATGACATTGAAGTGAAATAGCATTTAACACAGATTCAATGATGTGCCTTAGTAATGGCAAGAAGCAACAAGAGAGGGGAGGGGGTATCCCAAGGGCAACAGACTTTCTCATACTTACACTCTTACAGACTTTCTCATACTTACACACTAACTCTCAGTCACATACATGCACAAAGACTCACATACACACTCACATTCTCAAACTCACACTCACAGACACACATACACACTCACTCACACATGCCCTCACACACACAGACTCTCATACTCTCACTCACATACACAATCTCAGTCATACATACTCACACACTCATGCTTTCACAGACCCTCAGTTATATCCATACTCTCTTGCACACAGACTCACACAGACTCTCAGTCACATACTTACACATACTCTTACTCACACACACACACTCACAGACTCTCAATCCCACACTCCCTCACATACACGCTCTTTCTCTCTCTCACATTCTTACATTCATGCTCTCAGTCACACACACATTCTCATACACATTCAGTCACACACTCTCATGAAGACTCTGACTCACACATACATTCACTCACAAACTCACAATCACACATCCAGACACATACTCTCACTCACACACACATACTCATAAACTCATACATACTCACAGATTCTCAGTCACATACACTCACTCTCGCATATAGATTCTCAGTGATACATATACTCTCTCTCAAACACACACACACACACACACACACAACACACAAAATGAAGCCTGCAGGCATGGCTCACATACCTGTGTCCACTGCCTCACCTTCCAGGCCCTCTTCAACTAAGTGTAGCCAAACTGTGGTTTCTTAACTCTACCCAGGACACCAGGCATCTCTGTCCTACTTTACACCCCCCATGTGGGAACTCTCCTTCCAGGTGCCCAGATTGCCCAGTGAGCTCCTCTGCCTGGCTCCCCCCTGAGCTGGTGGTGTTCCTGTGGCCTGGACCTGACTGCCTCCCCTGGGTGAGCTGACTCAGCTGGGCCTGGAGCTCCTACAGCTGGAGCCTGGGATGGTAGCAGCTTGGCCCACAGTGTGGCCTTGACTTACAGCCTTCCTCACCTGGATGGTGCTGCCCAGCCCAACACACTGCTTGTGCTTCTTCTCTAAACTGTAAAATGACCCACATGACTCCACTCCTCTCACCATATCTTTCTGACAGTGTTTGGTGATTTGTGTGCATAGTTACAGAGACCTAGAGAACATGTAAGGAGCTCTGGTGGTGTAATAGTTAAGGCATTCAGCTGCTAACCAAATGGCTGGTGGTTCAAACCCACCAGCCACTCTGTGGAAGGAAGACGAGGCAGGCTGCTTCCATAAATATTTATAGCCTTGCAAACCCAATAGGAGTTACTATAAATCAGAATGAACTCAATAGCAGTGAGTTTCATCTGGTTTTAGAAAGAACATGAACTTATGTAGTCTTCCTGAACATTAGGTTAAATATTTTTATAGTTATTTTAATGGCAACGTACTACTCAATCCAGTTTAACTTGTCACCATTTACTTCATTATTTTTGACTTGTAGATAATTTAAGGACACAATTTTAAATAATATACCTGTTTTCTTCTGCCATTATTTCCTTCGCATGAACCTCTAATGGGATCATGAGATCCAAGAGCATCTGCCATCTTGCTTTGTGAAGGGGCCACACCCTTACAGTGCTGTCTCATCAGGTCACCAAAGGCCCCCTCCCCCCATCCAACCTAGGCCTGCCAAAGAGCACAGATGAGCTCACCCTCCCTGCAGGTGCAGGACAGCACCGGTGAGCCTGCCCTCCTGGAAGGTACTAAAGAACACAGGTGAGCTCGTTCTCCCTGCAGGAACAGAGAGTGCACATGAGCCAGCTCTCCTGGCAAGGGGTTCCACCAGCCTTGAGGCTGATAGCTGTGAAAGGCAGCAGTGCTGGGCTTGCTGTCTAGTTTCCTCTCTTACAAGTCCCTCCTGCCATCAGGAAAGAGAACCCACTTCAAAACATTCCCAGAGCTTGAAGTTGGGCCTCTGCCTGATGAGAGCAGAGGTCAGAGCTGGCCTGGGACTAGTCGGCCACACCATGGGGGTGGATTTCCTACCCAGGCGTCAAATGTTGGTGGGTCAGGAATCCAAGGAGGCACCTGATCCCAATGAAAGCCCTTCTCCACGAACAGTCCTTCTGCTGCTGCGTCTATATTTATACTTTAATAAAATGTACCAACTCGCATAAGGTGCTAGTTACCTGGCCTGACAAAAAGCAGATACACAGGTCCCCAGAGACAGGGGAATGGGTTTCAAGGGCACCAGGCTGCCTGAGGGTCTGGACTTCAGCCTTTGCTATTCTCTAACACAGTCTTTAAGATCAAAGGCAGCACAGTGAACATTCAAACGAGTTACATCAATAACTAGTCACACTGTGGAGGATAAGTACAAAGATAGGTCCTGTTGAGTGAAAGCTTGACAAAAATCCACCAGCCTACACATTTTAGAGCCTTTTCCCTCACATGGTACAAATTCTCAGTTCAATGGTCTAAGGGAGATACACATTCTCTTAACTTCAATGGTATAAACAAGCTCTGAAAGATATGCAAATAATGTTATGGCAAATAAACTCAGTTTCAAGATTTTATCCTTTAATTTTCAGTCTAAAACTTCTACCTTTTGATATGAGAGCATATCAAGGTAAGAAAACTGCATTTCAAGGCACCATTGCTCAGTTACTTCTCCATAACGAACAAAGAAGGAGCCCTGGTGTTGCAGTGGTTAAATGCTTGGCTGCTAACCGAAAGGTCGGTAATTCAAACCCACCAGCTGCTCCACAGAACAATGTGGCAGTCTGCTTCCATAAGGATACAGCCTTGGAAACCCTATGGAGCAGTTCTACTCTGTCCATAGGGGCTCCGTAAATTGAAATCGACTCATCAGCAATGGTTACTGAACAAAGATAAGCATCTGATTTAACAGAACTCTCAACTGACATGTCCCAACTGCTACTTTGACTTCTTTTATTGTGTTCTTTTTCATTCACATGCAGAGAAAACATTAAAAAAAAAAAAAAAAAAGTGGGGGTGGGTGGGGTGGATGGCTTCTCTTTTACTGGAGTCAACTGCCCAGAGGCTGTCTTCCTTATGGTGAAAGACCCTAGAATCGGATGTTCCCTCTCTCTTGTCCTGATACCTGCCATCACTGCACTTACCTGGAATGGTTTGCTGACACGCCAGGTGGGAGCACGATCCCTGACTGCAGTTAACAAACAAAACAAAGGTTGGTCTGTCTGACAGATATATGCACGAAATAGGAAGAGCTGGGTGGGTTGTGCCAAATTTCTTGGGTACTGTAGTGGAAGGCTTAGAGGACAGTTAGTGCAGTGCACTGTAAAATCATCTGGAGGTTCCTGGAGACTAGTTCATACCACAGACACCAATCTTCCAGAGCTGCTAATGCTCAGGTGAAACCAAAGACACACAAAAGTCCCACCATGAGGAGAAAGGCCCATGGGCAGAAGAACAAGATAGGTTTCAAACAGGAGCCCTCAACGTGGAAACAAAAAACCCAAGACACCAAGCAGAGAGGGCAGAAGCAGGTGGGCTGGTGTCTGGGATGCTCCCACCTAGCTAATGCTGGTTATAGTTCTTGGGGAGATGCATGGATGGCCCACCAGCACCTTCCTGAGAACCAGTATGCACACAGGGATGCACACAAAGTGATCACCAGGAAAAGGGGTTTGATATAAAAGGCTAACAGGGTAGGTCTCTAAGCTGACTGCCATCAGAACAGCCATCCCAAGTTGGCTATGATTCCTAGAGAGAGGGACAACACAATGGCAGTGCAATCCTAACTACCTGGCGCTTGGACCTCTGACATGACCAACATGGAGCCTGGAAGTGTGGGGCTCCACTCATGGTGCACCCAGGAGCATTTGCAGAGAGGCAGGGAGAAGGGTGTGTGCCACTGGATGCCTATGCTACACCGCTGCCAGCTGCAGTCGCTGCCTGACCAAAGATGCCTCCTCTTGCCATAGGCCATGCAGAGCAAGGCAGCTTCTGACTTCACACATGGGTGGGACGGGAATGAGTTTTAATTTTACTTTTTGAGACTGGTGGACAGAGTAGGCTGAGAAGAAAAATGATTTTTACAAGGTATCTACAACTTCCTTTCCCAGATGCTGGCAAGAAAAATGGGTAAAGCACAGCTAACACTAAGGAACATCATTCCACATGAATGAGGCAGAATTCTCCCTCCTTCCAAAGCCATTTAGCCAGATGTAATCAATTTGACACCAAATCATGGCAACCGCAGGTGTGTGAGAGTAGAATTGTGCTCATAGGGTTTTCGGTGGCTGATTTTTTAAAAACAATTCACCAGGCCTTTCTTCTGAGGCACCTGTATACACATGAAGCTTCAACCTTTCAGTTAGCAGTCGGGCACATGAACCATTTGCACCACCGAGAAACTCCTTCTAGAGCCATTATCCTGATGTTTTTATGTACCTCTCCCATGGCTCTGTAACAAACTATACATGCTACTTACCATTCTTAGCAAGGATGGAAACTTCCCCTCAAATGGGAGCCACCATGGTGTTCAAACTGAAGACCAATGAAAAATCAAAACCCAAATCCACTGCCATCGAGTCAATTTTGACAGTGGTTAGAGCACTTGACAGCTAACCAAAAGGTTGGCGGCTTGAATCTACCAGCTGCTCCGCGGAAGACAGGTGGCAGTCTGCTGCCTTGGAAACCCTATGGGGCAGTTCTACTCTGTCGTATAGGGTCACTATGAGTTGCTATTATGAAGACTAATAGAAAGTAAGAACATCAATTTCTTTTGATACAGGAAGTTTCCATCTATGTATCTTTAGCCTAAGTGTTATCTTTTGAAGCAAAAGGAACAAAGTGGAAATGTTAGAGGTGAGGTTTCCTCATTAAAACAATTCTAATTTCCCTTTAAAAGATCAATAGTTTCTATTAGGTTATCCAAGAATCAGAGTCCCTGGGTGGCACAACTGGTTACACACAAGACCACTAGCTGAAAGATTGGTAGATCAAACCCACCCAGAGGCACATCAGAAGACCAGCCTGCCTATCTGCTTCTAAAAAATCAGCCACTGAAAATCTCATGGAGCAGTACTACTCTGACACACAGGAGATCACCACAGTTGGAAGTGACTTGACAACAAAAGAACAACAACATCTAAGAATCAAAGCTGGATCGCGTCAGAGAGAAGCGCAAGGTCACTGTAATGTGTGGAGGTGTTCCCTCACCTGTCCTGCAGTTGTGGAATTCCAGCGCACTCTCGATGCGGAAGGCCTTCTCACAAGTCCCACACCGGTATCTGTACTCACTGTCCACCTGGTTTCAAACAGGGAGCATGGTTAGTAGGAGGACACCTGGAACCAGATTAGGGCAGAGAACGTGCTCACTTGTAGTACTACTCTGGCGTTTTCTGAAGTGCGTATATTTTACAACTTTCTCTACTGCTCTCCTAGTCTATTTAGGAATACAGTGGCTTTTTCACTCTGCCATCCAATGGCCCTAGAAAGAGAATTCTGTATTCAGGTCACCGCATTCCAAACACCAACCTCCCATACTCCTGGACTACTCCCCCTGCCTCTATCAGCATCTTACCAGGCTGGGGTGGGCTAATGTGCAGTCCATGGGTCTGTAAATGCCCCAGGGGACATACAACCCTCACCAAGCTTGCTCATGAGCATGTAACTCGCTTGCTTACTCTCTTTCTCTCTCTCTCCTTTCTCTTCCCAACATGCTTATTTAAACTCAACCTCTGTTATCTTCTGCATAACTAGAACGAGAACCGTGGGGTCATTTCCACCCACCTCATTCCTGCTGTGCTTGTAAGAAACATGTTGCTTTAGACTCTCCTTGCGGCTGAACAATTTTGCACATTCCTCACATTTAAACAGCTTGTCACCTAGGAATCAACCAATAGAAAGCTGATTCACTACTTCAAGCATTTACTAAAAATTGGATTCCCCACCTCTGAAACGCTGAAGTTTTTTTTTTTTTTTTTAAATAAGATCTATGAGCCCTCTCTCCCTCTACATTGGACATTGGGTGTGACCAACCATAGGAGAGAACCACCACCCCATCTGTTCCACAGCTACAGACCCTGCATCAGTGCGATTCACAGAAGGGACCTCCACAACGGAAGACTGCCACCCCATCATTACCCCTCCCCGGCCTGGCATGACAGACACTCACCATGCGAGCGCACGTGCCTGCTCAGGTTACTGCTGTTCTGGAAGATCTTGCTGCAGATGTTGCACTGGTAGACCCGCTTGTGCTCACCCAGCTGCTTGATGAGCTTCCGCCGGATGCCATGCCTGCTCGAGAGAATCAAGCTCCTCTTGAGGGTGATGGTGCTATGTGGGTGATGCGTGAACCTGCCAGGTGAGACACATGAGCTGGTTAAAAGTAGGAGAGTGACAGGGTCACTGGAGAACATAGAAGTAAGACTGCAACTGTCTTAGAGTGAGCCTTCTTCCCAAACATCCCAAGTAACCCCAAGTCTCCATGCTAGAAAGGTGGGAATGGCTCAAGCATCACACTGGGTTTTAGGGTGTCCAGCAGGGAGAGACACTTTGAATATTTAATAGCCAAGATGAATTTACTCTGTAATAGCTGCACCTCTTACATGTTTTAGTTCTGGCCACCTAGCCATTTGGAGCTCAATTGTGCCTCAATTAGAATATTTTCGTGTTCTGTTTTTCTCACTAGGTCTTGACATTCTATTGTATATTTCAGCTCTGGTGGCATAGTGCCTAAGGCATTTGACTGCTAACAAGAAGGCTGGCAGTTCAAACCCATCAGCCACTCCTCGGAAAGAAGGATGGGCACTCTACTTCCCTAGAGATACAGCCTCGGAAACCCAAGGAGGGGTCGCTATGAGTTGGATCCAATGCAACAGCAGTGGGTTTGCTTTTGATTTTGGATTCTGATTTTTCTGACTTAATTTAAAATTATTTCTCCTTATTAAATGTGCTTTTGACAATAAGCCACCTGAAATCCTCTGGGCAATAAAACAGAGTATAAATAGGCAATGTTCCTTGTGAGGTTAACTTGGTCTCAATTTTCAGTATTTCCATAGGTTCACCAACTACATGTTGCTGTTAGCTGCAGCCAAGTCAGCCCTCGACTTAGAGCGAGACCCCCTGTGTCAGAGTAGAATCATGCTCCACAGGGTTGTCAGTGGCTGATTCTTTTGGAAGTACATCACCAGGCCTTTCTTCTGAGGTACCTCTGAGTAGACTCAAACCTTCAACCTTTCAAGTTGCAGCTGAGTACAAATTTTACTTCAGGGTAAAAGTTTAATCAAGAATAGTAACTAAAAGAGAAAGAAATATTTTCCTTGTTCATACAAAGAAAAAACCAAAACCCTAGAGTGAGGTGTTAAGTTACTGAAATTCAAATATGACAATGTTTTCACAGTGGACACACTACGAACTCCTGAGTTCCAGACATTACTGCTGCTTCCCAGGCCTATGAGTTCAGAACACAAGAAATACACCCACCATCAGGCTTTGCCCTTGAGAAGCCACTTCCCTCCCTAACAGACCAGCTGCCTGTAACGCTTTCTGTCAACCAAGACAGACTGCATGCTAAGGTGGGGCTTACTTTGGAACAGAGCCACTGTCACTGGTGCTGGTGGCCAGCTTCCCCAGAACCAGCTCCATGATGCGCTCATCTGGGGCTGCATTCACAGGCTCATCTGGGGGGACCTCGGTGACAATCTCTGCCACGTGCTCTGTAAAAGGTGAATGTGACAGGTTATCTTAGGGGCCAGGGACAGTCACACCAAAACAAGAAGACCTGCCCAAGGGAAGCACCAAAATCAAAACACCCAAACCAGGTGCTGTCAAGTCATGGCGAGCCTACATGTGCCAGAGAAGAACAGTGCTCCATAGGGTTTTCAGTGCCTGAATGGAAGTAGATCGCCAGGTCTTTCTTTTGAGGTCTCTCTCGGTGGAGCTGAACTCCCACCCTTTTGGTTAGTAGTCAAGCATGTTAAAGGTTTGTGCCACCCAGGGACTCCAAGGGAACCACAGCCAGGCCAAAGCTTTTAGATACTAAATTACAAGATCTAAATCGAAAAAAAAACAAAAACAAAACACAACCAGTAACATTTTAGCAGCCATACATTAACCTATATTTATAGAAAAGAAAGTTTGATTCTTAACTCAAAACTGGACTTCTAATTTATGATTTTTTTCTTAGACAACAATGATAACATTACTTCAATCCCTTTGAATACCAAAACAAACAAACAAACAAAAAACCAAACTCACTGCTGTCAAGTCAGATCCGACTCAGCAACCCGTCTTTGGGTTTCCGAGGCAGTATCGCTACGGAAGTAGATTGCCCAATCTTCCTTCCAAGGAGTGGCTGGTGGGTTTGAACCGCAAGCCTTCTGGTTAGCAGTCAAATGCCTTAGGCATGATGCCACCAGAGCTCCTACTAAAAACATTTAGGATATATGGTGGAATTTTATAACTTAGCAAATTAGCTCTGACAGATTTTTTTTTAAATACATTTTACTGAAATATAATTTATGTACAGTGACATACACAAAACTAAAGGACATGGGTCAATGCATTTTTTTCCTTTTTTTTTGTAGTGTTCCCTTCCCTCTCCCCGACCCCTGGCAACCAACAAAGAAAGTTTCCTTCCATATATAACTCTTTCCTTGACTTTTTACAATAATGAACTAATACTATATTTGTCCTTCTGTGATTGACTTATTTCACTCAGCATAATGTCCTCCAAGTTCATCCATGTTATGTGGTGTTTTGCAGATTCTACATTATTCTTTAGTGTTGCATAGTATTCCATTGTGTGTATGTACCATAGTTTGGTTATCCATTCTTCTGTTGATGGGGAAGGTTCAAGAAGACAGAAAATAACAAATGCTGGTGGGGATGTGGAGAGATTGGGACTCTCATACACTGCTGGTAGGACTGTGAAGTGATACAACCACTGTGGAAAGCAATATGGCGATTTCTTAGAAAGCTGGAATTGGAGATACCATTTGACCCAGCAATCCCATTACCAGGTATATATCCTAGAGAGGTGAGAGCCAGGTTAGGAACAGGTATATGCACACTCATGTTCATCACAGCACTATTTACAATAGCAATAAAATGGAAACAACCTACATGCCCATCAGTGGAAGAGTGGATGACCAAGCTATGGTACATACACATAATGGAATGCTATGCAGCACTAAAGAATAATGTAGAGTCTGCAAAACACCGCATAATAAGGATGAACTTGGAGGACATTATGCTGAGTGAAATAAGTCAATCACAGAAGGACAAATATAGTATTAGTTCGTTGTTATACAGGGTCAAGGAAAGGTTTATATATGGATGGTAACTTTCTTTGTTGGTTGCCAGGGGTGGGAGGGGAGGGGAGGGAACACTGCAAAAAAAAAAAAAAAATGCATTTACCCATGTCACTTTAGTTTTGTGTATTTCAGCATACATAAATTATATTTCAATAAAATGCATTAAAAAACATTAAAAAGAAAAAAAAAAAAGGAATCTTACACGTGACTCTCATTGCTGAGTTTTCCCAAGCTGTTCAAGGGGAGGTAGCCTCAGGGTCATCGTCCTCACCCCCTTACTCCCTTCCCAACCTCCCAGACCGTGGGGCCCAGGAAGGGGCTACTCCTCCAAGCAGTCAGCTTCCAAGGACCATCTCCCTCACCTGCAGGGTCCTTGTCTTCCACAATGACCAGAGGCTGCTCGGTTCTTGATGCTTTGGGCTTTCTTCCCCTTCGAGGCTTTTTCTTCTGTTCTTTGGTGGTGCTGACATTCTGTGGACCTACGGGTGGCTCCCCTTGGGGCACCTCTGGCTCCTTCTCGGGAGTTGCTTCGCTCTGGCTTGCAGGGGGAACACCTTTGGCTTGTTCCAAGTGAGTTAACAGGTGCTCTGCACAAAGACAGACACAATTGTCAGACCAGAGTTAAAAACCAAAAAACCAAACCCACTGCCGTGGAGTCGGATCCAACTCATAGTGACCCCTCCTTGGGTTTCCAAGGTGGTTTCACTACAGAAGTAGATTGCCCAGGAAGCAGAAACAAAGGGAAGCCTGTTGGTAGGTTCCCTCCTCCCCTCCCCAACTGCTCCTCCTGGGTTCTTGGCTTTGTTTTTGTTTTGTTTGTTTTCATGTTCTTTGCTAATAGTGTGCTCTTTACACAGGTAAACAAACATTATCTTCACTGCTTTAGAATATAAAAGCATTTCCACTGCCCAAAACATGACTATTACTGTGAAAAGTAAATTACACGAAAGCAGAGTAGGTTCACCATGAATAGTTTTGTTAAAAATAAAAGTATACACACACAAGCACATGCTAAAACAACAACAACAACATCAACAAAAATGCTGCGTAGAAGTACAGAAGCTTTGCTTTATTTTCAACTGAAGAAAGCCTCAGGGATCTTCCAAGAAGAGATAATTAGAAGAAAAACAGGGAACAAGTAAGCAGGGCTGACACACACAGTTCAAGAATGGACTATCTCCCCAAATGAAGGCACACAGAGCCCAGACCAGCAGGATCACAGAGTACCAGCAAGAAAAGGAAGGAAATGACCTGGAGATAGCTGACAATGAAAGCACTTGAATGACAGGAGGCACTTTGTGTACACTGGAGCCAAGGATTTATTCTTCCCACTGCAAATATCAACTGATTCAACACAGACATTAAAGATTAAGTGGTTGTCAACTCCCAAGACTATGGTCCCTAGTCACCTTTTCGGCCTGCAATTGCACTCACTCCTGTGGCTTCCAGCCAAACAATAGACAGGTGTATAAGGTAAACACTTCCAACAGGCCAATACATTCCTTACAACAGTCAACCATGGGAACAGAAGGGCAGTATTTGCACAGGGAGATAGCTCAGAGAGCAGGAATGCATAGGAAAAAAGGACACAGGGAAAAGGTAACCACAGGGAAGAAATGGGAAGAGAGATGTTACATTATAGAGATTGCAATCAATGTCATGAAACAAAATGTGTATGAATTGTTGTAGGTAAAATGAATTTGCTCTGTAAACTTTCACCCAAATCACAATTAAAAAAAAAGAAAAAAAGATTAAGTGATAAGAGACATTGGGCAGTTTAGCCACACAGCAGAATATGCTAACAATGACCCTACTTGGCTGAAAACACTTGGAAAGATTAGATAAAACAGAACCCCCATGTGGTGTAGTGAATTACTTGGTATGGCTTTTCTAGCCATTGTCTTTGGGACTTCCACCAGATTACTGCGTGGGACCATGTGAAAAGGTGTATGGAACTCTAATATTGCAATTGGTTAGCTTTGTCACATGCCAGGCTTAAAATGACCCTTCCTAAAGGCAGAAAAGGGGATCTCACTGCTATGGAGAGAGCTGGAGGTGGAGTAGAGTGCATCCTTGGACTGGAGGTCCCTGTGCTGGACCTCCTTGGCAGGGATGACCCAGCTAAGACAACTTGGCTGAGAAAACAAAAGGCAAGAGACAGAGTGGTGGGCTTGTCGGCCCACAAAGTAAGAAGGCTTGACGGCAGAGTGGGATGCATCTATCTGCAGAGCCAAAAGAGCTTTGTAACACTTGCCTGAGCAGGGCAGAGGCCAGACTGAGAGGCCAAGGGCCAGAGAAGCGTGCCTGAGGGTATAGCAGAGGAAAGACTATCCTGATGGAAGAATTGTATCCTGATAGCATTCCTGGCCCTGCATTGTAGCCTGTTACTTCCCCCAAACCCCATAATCATGAGTATTTTCTGTGAGTTCTGTGTGGTCATTGCAGCAAATTATCAAACCCAGCAGAGAGGTAGTAAGTGTTGTGGGAGGGACTGCTGGTGTCAAAGTAGAAACATTGGAGGGTGGCGGTATGTCTGGCCTCACAGGAAAAAGCCTTGGGCATACTGATGGTGATTCTGTCTCACCCTTCTGAGGTTGGAGGAGGTCAGAGGATGCCGCCTCTATGTCCTTTATGCACTCCATTTCTTTTTTAATACACTGCTGGACTTAAAGAAAACAAGATCCCTTCATGCCAGATATACAGAGGAAACTTAAAAACAGAGAGTAAAAACATGGGCTGATACCGAGTCACCCAGGGATTAGGGTCTGGGGTTCTCATATACATGCAGGTCTGGGAGACATGGCCTTGGGTCTGCTCCAAAAAACCAAAAATCCAAACTTATTGCTGTTGAGTCGGATGCAACTCATAGTTACCCCTCCTTGGGTTTCCAAGGCAGTTATCACTACGGAAGTAGATTGCCCAACCTTCCTTCCGAGGAGTGCCTGATGGGTTTGAACCACCAGCCTTCTGGTTAGCACTCAAGTGCCTTAGGCGCTATGCCACCAGAGCTCCTTGGGTCTGCTCAGGGGTCTATAAGCTGAGCTGCTCATATAAAGCCAGACCTCTGGAAAGACTCCTCTAGGATCCATTGACCCAGGAAAGCAATAAGAAAGCTGGTCTCTGCTCATACAACATGAAGGGAGGATGGAAGGATCAAATGAGACCCATGACAAAGTGAAGCCCCAAACCAGAGCTACATGTGGGTATAGAATGCAAATTCTATCACCCAAGCCAGGGGGAAAAAAAAATTTCTAGACAAAGTTGGTCTTAGACCTATGAAACCCCAGGGGGCCTAGCAGAAGTAAAATAAACACACTCTATACCAACACTTCCACAATCCAAGGAGTAAAATCCACAAAAGGACCACAGAGAAGAATCCTACAAAAGCTTTCACCAGAAAAACAAAACAACAACAAAAGCAAGTCAACAAACCAAAACTGAACAAGAAAATAATTCACTATTAGGGTGTCAGTAGACACACAAAAAAACAGGAAGATTGGTATTTTAAGATAATGGAGCAAGCTGGGAGTAAAAGATGTTTGGAAGTAACGTAAGGGGAAAATATGTTTAAATGAATAAAGAAGGATTAAAAACCATAAGGAAGACAAAGATATAAAGAAAAAAAATAGATATAGAAAATAAACAAGTAAAACTTCCATAAATTGAAAAATATTGACACTGAAATAAAAAAGACAATACAGATTAAAAAGAAAATCAGACACAAATGAAGAAGGAATTAATGGACCAAAAGAGAGAGCTAAAAAAATTCAGAATGTAGCACACAGAGGAGCTAGAAAAACACAAGAAGGAGGCAAAGTGACACGAAGTGCAATATGAGGTCTAAACCATGTGCAGAACCTTCAGAAGGGGAGAATAGGGAATGAAGAGAAAGCAATGGGAAAGATAATGGCAGAACATGATCCAGAAGGGATGAAAAATATGAGTTTTCAGATCCAAGATTCATAGTAAGTCCCAAGGAAAATAAATACAAGTGAAGATACAAATGACGACCCTGTAATAAACTGTCGAACTTCAATGACAAAGATTTCAAATGCAACCAAGACAATATATAGATCCTAACCCCTGTTACCTATGAACATGACTTTGTTTGGAAATAAGGTCTTTGAAGATGTTATCAGTTAAGTCAAAATGAGTTCATGCCAGAGTAGTACTGGTCTGTTGAATGGTGCCTTATAAAAAGAAAAGTGACAAAAGACAGACAGAAGGATAGCCATATGAAAATGCATTTACAAGCCAGGTATGCCTGGGGCTTTCAGAAGTCAGGAGAGAGGAGAAAGCACTTCCCCTAGAGCTTTTGGAGAGAAAAGAGGGCCCTGCTTATACTTTGTATTTGAACTTCTGGCCTCCAGAATTGTAAGAGAAAAAATTTATGTACTTATACATCGCCCAGTTTGTGGGACTTTATTATGGCAGTCCTAGAAAATTAATACACCTACAAAGGAACAACTGAGAACAGACCTCTTGACAGTAATAATGGGAATCATAAGGTAGTGCAATAATATCTTCAACACGCAGAAAGAAAATAAAAGTAAGCCAAAAATGAAATATACAGTAAAAATATTTTTCATTAAAAAAGCCTAAATTAAGACATTTTGAGATACACAGTGAATAGTTTGCCACTAACAGGTCTGGCCAAGAGAAAATTCTGAAAGGCAATGGGTAAGTTATTTTAGACTGAAGTTAGAAATATATAACAAAAGATGACTAGGAATAAAAACCCCATATATGGAAATTACAAAACACTGCTTAAGTAATTCTAAATTCAAAACAGGCCTAGCAATCTGCTTCTAAAAGGTCACAGCTTTGAAAACCCTATGGAGCAGTTTAACTCTGCACACACAGGGTCACCATGGGTCAGAATTGACTTGACAGCAACTAACAAACAGCAACAACAAAATTCAAAACAGAAAAAAACAATGCAAATTAAAAATATTTAGAACTGAAAAAATAGGAAGGGGTGGGCCACATATCAAAATATATATATTCTCTACTTGCTAGATGCACTATTTTTTATCGCCCATTGAATCAAGTATGTTAATTGCATTCTTCAAGTCTTCCATTGCCTTACGATCTTTTTGTCTGCTTAATTTCTGAGTGTCCAAATAAATGACTTAAAATCTCCCACTATGAAGGTATATTTTTTCTATTTCTCTTTGTACTCTGCCAATTAATGCTTTATATATTTTGATGCTATGTCTTTTTGTGTATATGAATTTAAACATAATGTATCTATTAGTGAATTTCTAACTAACAATTTTATGTTACTGTTATTTCATTTTATATACCATATACAACATATAATATTATATCACTATTGTTAGGTGCCATCAAGTCAGTTTTGATTTATAGTGACCCCGTGTACAACAGAATGAAACACTGCCTGGTCCTGTGCCATCTTCACAATCATTGCTATGCCTAAGCCTGTCTTTGAAGCCAGAATGTCAATCCATCTCGTTGAGGGTCTTCATCTTTTTCTTTGACCACCTACTTTCCCAAATGTGATGTCCTCCTCCAGGGACTGGTCCCTCCCTATAAAATGTCCAAAGTACAAGAGGCAAAATCTAGCCATCCTTGCTTCTCAGGGGCAATCCAGCTGTACATCTTCTCTGACAGATTTTTTCTTTCTTCTATGCAGTCCCTGGTATATTCAATATTCTGCAACAGCACAGTTCAAATGCATCAATTTTTTATCGGTCTTCCTTATTTATTGTTCAAGCTTTCACAGGCATACGAAATGACAATAAATAAGCTTGTTAGTTATAAATTCACTAATCTGGCAGTTTTGCAACCAATTTTTAATTGTTGTTGTTGTTATGTGCCATCGAGTCAGACCTGACTCATAGCGACCCTTCCTTGGGTTTCCGAGGCAGTATCACTACGGAAGTAGATTGCCCCATCTTCCTTCCAAGGAGTAGCTGGTAGGTTTGAACCGCCAGCCTTCTGGTTAGCAGTCAAGTGCTTTAGCTACTATGCTACCAGAGCTCCTGTTGTTGTTTTTAGGTACCAGCAAGTCATCTCCAACTCATTGCAACCTTATGTACAATAGAAATAAACACAGCCCGGTCCTGTGCCAGCCTCACGATCCTTGCTATACCCAAGCCCATCATTACAGCTACTGTGTCAATCCATCTCATTGACAGCCTTTGCCTTTTTCATTGACTCTCCACTTTACCAAGCATGATATCCTTCTCCAGGGAATGGTCCCTTCTGATAACATGACCAAAGTAGGTGAGACAAAGTCTGGCCATTCTCACTTCCAAGGAGCATTCCGGCTACACTTTTTCCAGGACAGATCTGTTAGTTCTTCTGGCAGTCCATGGTACTTGCAGTATTCTTTGCCCACACCACAACTCTTCTTCGGTATTCTTTATTCATTGTCCAGCTTTCACAGGCATATGAGGTGATTGAAAATACCATGGCTTGGGTTAGGCACACCTTAGTCTTCAAGGAGACATCTTTGCTCTTTGGCACTTTAAAGAGGTCTTTTGTAGATTTGCCCAGTGCAATACGTCATCTGATTTTTTTTACTGCTATTTCCGTTGGTGTTGACAGTGGAACCAAGTAATATGAAATCTTAGACAACTTCAATCTTTTCACCATTTATTGTGATACTGCTTATTGGTCCAGTTGTGAGGATTTTCATTTTATTTATGTTGAGATGTAATTCATACTGCAGACTGGTGTCTTTAACCATTATCAATAAGTGCTTCAAGTCATCTTCACTTTCAGCAAGTAAGGTTGTGTCGTCTGCATATCACAGGTTGTTAATGAGTCTTCCTCCAATCCTGATGCCACACTCTTCTTCAGTCCAGCTTCTCAGATGATTTGCTCAGCATACCAATTTTTACTTGCATTGTGATATTAATGATATTGTCTGATAATTTCCACATTCTCTTGGATCACCTTTCTTTGGAATGGGCACAAATATAGATCTCTTCTAATCAGTTGGCCAGGTAGCTATCTTCCAAATTTCTTGGCATAAACAAGTGAGTACCTTCGGTGCTGCATCCATTTGTTGAAACGTCTCAGTGGGTATTCTATCAATTCCTAGACCTTGTTTTTTTTTTTTTTTTTCTGCCAGTTTCTTCACTGCAGCTTGGACTTCTGCTTCAATACCATCGATTCTTAATCATATGCAACCTTCTGAAATGGTTCAATGTCAACCAACTTTTTTTGGTACAATAACTTTACCTTCTTTTGATGCGTCCTGCATCTTCAATATTTTTGCACATAGAATCCTTCAATATTGCAACTTGAGGCTTGGAATTTTTATGCAGTTTTTTCAGCTTGAGAAATGCCAAGCATGTTCCTTCCCTCTGATTTTCTAACTCCAGATATTTGCACATTTCATTGTAATACTTACTTTGCCCTCTTGAGCTGCCCTCTGACACCTTCCATTCAGCTCTTTTACTTCATCATTTCTTCCACTCGTTTTAACTACTTTCCATTCAAGAACAAGTTTCAGAGTCTCTTCTGACATACATTTTCTTTCTTTCTTGTCTTTTAAATGACCTTTTGCTTTCTTCATGTGTGATGTTCTTGATGTCAAACCCATAATCTGTCTGGTCTTCAGTCATTGGTGTTCACTATGTCAACTCTATTCTTCAGATGGTCTCTAATCTCAGTTGGGATATATTCAAGGTCGTATTTTGGTTCTTGTGGACTTAATTTTCCTCAGTTTCAAATTAAACTTGCGTATGAGCAATTGATGGTCTAATCCATCAGTCTAATCTTGTTCTGACTGATAATATTTAGTTTTCCACAGATGCAGTCAATTTGATTCCTGTGTACTCCATCTAGCAAAGTCCACATATATAGTTGCCATTTATGTTGTTGAAAAAAGGTATTTGCAATGAATTATTTGTTGGTCTTGAAAATTCTATTATGCGATCTCCAACATCATTTCTATCACTAAGGCTGTATTTTCCAACTACTGATGTGTCTTCTTTGTTTCTAACTTTCACACTCCAATAATTAGAAATTATCAATGCATCTTGACTGCATATTTGGCCAATTTCAGACTGCAGAGATTGGTAAAAGTCTTCAATTTCTTCATCTTTGGCTTTAGTGATTGATGCATAAATTTAAACAATACTCATGTTAAGTGGTCCTTCTGGTAGATGTATGCATATTATCCTATCACTGACAGCATTTTAGTTCAGGATAGATCTTGAACATGTTCTTTTTGATGATGAATGTGACACCATTCCTCTTCAATTTGTCATTCCTGGCATACTAGACCATATGACTGTCTGATTCAGAGTGGCCAATACTAGCCCATTTCTGCTCACTAATGCCTAACATATCAATCCATTTTCCTAGATTCGTACTTTGTGCATTCTGTGTTCCAGTTATTAATGGATATTTGCAGCTGTTTCTTCTCATTTTGAGTTGTGCCATATCAGCAAATGAAGGTCCCAAAAGGTCTACTCCATCCACATCATTCAGGTAACCTCTACTTTGAGAACGTAGCTAATCTCCAGTTTTATTTTGAGAGTTTTCCAACCCAAGGAGCTCATCTTCTAGCACTGTATCTGACAATGTTTCATTGCTATTCAAAAGGTTTTCAGAGGGTAATTTTTTTCAGAGGTGGAGCACCTTTCCTTTTTCCTAGTCTATCTTAGTCTGGATAGACTAATGGAGAGAAGATTGAGGTTGTCAAAGAATTCATGTTGCTTGGTTCTACAATCGATGACTATGGAAGCAGCAGTCAGGACATTAGACAACGTGTAGCACTGGGAAAGTCAACCGCGAAGGAACTGTTTCAAGTGCTGGGGAGCAAGGATGTCTCCTTGAAGACTAAGGTGCGCCTGACAAAAGCCTTATTTCCAATCGCCTCATATGCATGTGAGAGCTGGACAATGAATAAGAAAGACCGAAGAAGAGTTGATGCTTTTGAGTTGTGGTGCTGGCGAAGAATGGGGAAAGTACCATGGGCTGTTAAAAGAACTAACAGATCTGTCCTAGAGGAAGTGCACCTGAAATGCTCCTTGGAAGCGAGAATGGCCAGACTTCGCCTCACCTATTTTGGTCATGTTGTCAGAAGGGACCATTCCCTGGAGAAGGATGTCATGCTTGGTAGGGTGGAGGGTTGACAAAAGAGGAGGAGGCCTTCAATGAAATGGATTGACACAGTGGCTATGATGATGGGCTCAAGTATAGCAGGGATTGTGGAGCTGGCGCAGGATAGGGTAGTGTTTCGTTCTGCTGTGCATGGGGTTGCTATGAGTCGGAAACGATTCGATGGCACCTAACAACAAGAACATCTTAGTCTGGAAGCTCCACTGAAACCCATTCACCATGAACGACCCTGCTTGTATTTGAAACAGTGGTGACATAGCTTCCAGCATCAAAGCAACATGCAAGCCATCGCAGTATGACTAACGGACACACTAGTGGTGGAAAATATTATATATCCATTAATTATTTAACAAGGAAGACAAGGACTTAGCTTTCTTTATACACCACAACCCACTACCAAATACTTGTCCTTCTCTCCAATCCCCCTAGTATATTTATATCACAATTCTGGTGGAACTCCATAATCAGTATTTACATGGTTATGTCCACAGAAATTTATTCACAGATGAGTTATATATGTGTTATCATTAATTTTTTATAAGAACTTTTTGTTTTCTCTGGAGTACATTATTGCCTTATTTTTTTCTCATTTGCTTACTTTTCTTTACCTATGTATAAATCACTAATTTATCTCTAAACTCTCTGCAACTCTTTTCTCCACAGATACATCAATTTGCTTTTCTTCTTTTCCTTTTTTTATTTTTTAAAGCCATTCTTCCTGATGCCCTTGATCCTGCTCCAATCTGAAACAGTTATCCTATAGAACTAAAACAAACACAGTGCTGTCAAGTCAGATCTGACTCCTAACGACCCTTCCTTGGGTTTCTGAGGCAGTATTGGCAGAGTTATTGTCCTGGAATCTCCTTCACCAGCATTCTGGGCATTCCTTTCACTCCTTTCCTGCAATGGATCCCCTCTTTCTGCAGCCTTTGTGCAGTGGACTTTTGCCATATTTTCTGGCAGTCCAGCACTGTAAAACATCCCACTGATGTTTCTGCTAATTTCTCATTGTCTGAGAGCTACCTCCCCAAGAAAACTTCTTTCCCAACTTCTCCTGCCCTGAGTGTAGGAAGGCATGTGACCTAGTGCAAAAAGGGCATGGGGTGGTGTCCTCTAAACTCTAACTTCAAGAGAGGGAGAAAGAATCAAGAATATCAATGGCCCAAGGCTGGTTTCTATGAGACATAAGTCAGACATGCCACCACCCTCCAACCTTTTTATCAATTCTGATACTAACCATCCCTCTCACAACACCCTCTTCTCTGCTGGTTTGATAATTCATTTGTAATTGTCACCAGAGCTCAGAGGCAATACTTACAATTATCTTTTTTAGGGAAGTAACAATTACAATTCAGGATCAGAAACAAGTCAGGATACAGTTCTTCAATCAGGACAGCTTCTTCTCAGCCATGCCATAGGCATGCTTCTCTTTGGCCGTGGCCTCTGTCCTGCTCAGGCAAGTGTTACAAAGCTCTTTTAGCTCTGCCATTGGATGTAGAGGGTAGCCCACTCCCTGAGTAATCCTCCTGCCTGAAGGTAGTTGGCTTTCTTGCTCTGTAGGCTGAGAAGCCTGCCACTCTACCTCATGCCAGGCTCTTGGTTCTGCTGCTTCTGCTGCTGCCATCTTTCTGCTGTTTTCTCTGCTGAGTGTTACAGCTAGCTCACTCTCTGTCTCCTGGGTTAAGGAAGTCCAGCCCAGGAATCTCGAGTCCAAAGATATGCTCCACTTCTGGTTCCTTCTTCTTGATGGAAGTGAGATCCCCCTTTCCACCTCTGGGATGGCTCATTTTAAGTCTAGTGATTGGCAAAACTGATCAATCCCCACATTAAGGTTCCATACACCTTATTTGTACAGTTCCACCCCCACAGGATACCATGTACCTTATTTACATTATCAACAAGCTATCCAATCCCCTTGGTGGGCCACAAGTGCCTCACATTTGCATAGTTCCACCTAGTCACCTGGTGGGAATCACAAAGACCATGGCTAGAAGAGCCATATTAAGTAATTCACAAGGAGTTCTGGTAGCATAGTGGCTAAGGCACTTGACTGCTAACCAGAAGGCTAGCGGTTCAAACCCACCAGCCACTCCTCAGAAGGAAGATTGGGCAATCTACTTCCGTAGTGATACTGCCTCGGAAACCCAAGGAGGGGGTCGCTATGAGTCGGGTCCGACTCAACGGCACATAACAACAACAACAACAAGTAATTCACTGCACCATACCTAGGCTCTGTGAGCAGCGTGAAGAAGCAGGGGCCTCATGGGACACATTTTATGGTAAGTCAGTGAAGGCATCTGGATTTTGGAGGCTGCATGAGTTTGGAGTCTGGAGCCAGCATCAGCAGTGTGACCTGCAATGTCTATGCCAAGTGGGTCTGACTACAACAGTCCTGCTTATAATTCCACGGCTCTCTCAACTTGATTCTCTGGCTCTTTCCGGAAATTCTGTGAGCTATTTAACACCTTTAATATGTTCCTTTTCAAGTAAAAAACCTAGAATGAGTTCTGTTGTTTTCAGTGAAAAAGTCAATGGATAAACCTATCTTCTTTCTTGATTAAAAAATAAGTAAACAAACAAAAACCCAACAGAGTCCCTCTGGTGCTAACAGTTAGTGTGCTTGAGTACTAACCAAAAAGGTAGAGGTGAAATCCACCCAGAGGTGCCTTGGAAGAAAGGCCTGGTGATCTATTTCTGAAAAATCAGAAATTGGAAATCCTATGGAACATAGTTCTACTGTGACACACAGAGTCACCATGAGTTGGATTTGACTCCATGACAACTAGTGAGTTTTCTACCTTGATTTTTTTCTCCTTGTTTCTTCAAAAACCTATTTTCCTGTAACTTCCTGAGAAAAATGATGCAGGAGGTCACATTTCTGAGAAGTCTGAAAGTATCTTTTATCTACCCTCACATCTGAACAATAACTTGGCTAGGGCAGGAATTTTCAGTTAAGGTTGAAAAAGAATTATGATATGATACCATATTGATTTGCTATGCTTCTGATGTAAACTGTGGGTTTTTAGGTTTTTGTTTTTTTTTTTCCAATCGGAAGTTTTTTTCTTCTCTTTAATCCTAATATTATTAACTTTCATGATGATATAGCTTAATGTGGGTCATTTTCATTCATCATGCTGGTCACCTGTTGGGCTCCTCCAATCTGGAAACTTAAGTCCTTTAGGCCAGGACATTTTGTTGCTTGATTATCTGTTCCTCTCCATTTTCTTCATTCTCAATGGAGCTACACATCTGTTGAGTCTCCTGGATCAATAGTTTAGTCTTATCTCTTCTCTATTATTTATAGTGTTCTCTTTTGTTACTATTCTGGAAGATTTCTTCAATGTTATCTAGTACTCATCCAATAAACTTAGTTCTGCTAGCACAGCTTTAATTTCCAGTTCTTTCCTTTTTTAAAACAGCAACTTGTTCTTATTCAAGGATGTAATATTATCTCCAACCTGAGTATTCTAGTTTTTGGGTTTTACTTTGTTTTCAGATTCTCCTCTACCTAAATTTACTCTGCTTTCTCAACACATTTTTTTCCCCACTGTTTTTTTGGTCTCCCTCAATCTCATACTAGAGAATATCTTGCAATGCTAGTGATCCTTGGCCGAATGTTCATACTGAAGGTTCCAGTGGGTGCCCAGGTACCCGACAGCATCCCTGCAGGATGATGTAAGAGCAAGTGCTCATCTTAATGAGCACTTGGACCAATGCTCCTGGACTGGTCAGTTTCTCCATAGAAATCCCACAATCCCTCAAAGGAGTATAAACCTGGCTGCCATGCTCTGTGAGGAAAACAGGAGGAGAAGGCTGAAGGGGTCCTACATTTCAGGATGAAGCCATTCCTGAGTCCCCATTGTCAGGACAGTGCCATGCCTGGTATCCCCAATCATGAGTCCCTCTATGTTAACCACAACAGTGGGTAAACCCAGTATCCGCTGGGTTGAGACATGAGATGTGGAATTGAGAGGAATAGGCCAGAGAGCCAAGAGATCTATTTTTCTCTTACACAGACTTTCAACCAACACCTTGTTTCAGCTCCATCCGGTCTGCTGCTTCTGCACTTACAATGTCTGAGCTTTCTGGCACTCTGCAGCAGAAACTGACTTGCTTCTTAAGTTCCCTCACTGCTGTTTTCAGCTTCTCTAGTCTGCTCAGTAGTTACCATATCTCCAAATCCTTTCCAACTTCCAAAACTGCCTGCTGTTCTATGCTTCTCCATTCTTATTACTGTCATTTTAGTGGATCTGCTATTGTTGTTTTAGTGGAATTCCAGAAGGGTATCAAAGTTCAAGCACATGTTTGATGCCCCATGTCCCAATCACACAGGTCCTAATGTCAGCTGACTCTTGAAGTATGATGAGGCTCACCAATGGTGGTGGTGGTGGTTGTTACATGCCATCAGGTTGGCTCCAATTTACAGCCATCCTATGTACAACAGAATGAAACACTGCTCGGTCCAGTGCCAGCCTCACAATCCTTGCTATGCTTAAGGCCACTGTTGCAGCCACTATTTCAATCCATCTTGTGTAGGGCCTTCCTTTTTCACTGACAGTCTACTTAACTAAGAATGATCCTTTTCCAGGAAATGGTCCCTTCTGACAAGATAACCAAAGTAGGTGAGATGAAGTCCGGCCACTCTTGGGTCCAAGAAGCATTCCAGCTACACTTCTTCCAGGACAGATTTGTTCCTTTTTCTGGCTGTCCATGATATTTTCAGTTTTCTTTGGCAACACCACAATTCAAAGGCATCACCTTTTCATTGGTCTTTCTTATTCATTATCCAGCTTTCATACACCTATGAGAAAACTGAAAATACCATGGCTTGGGTTAGATGCACATTAGTTTTCAAAGGGACAGCTTTGCTCCTTAATATTTTAAAGAGGCGTTTTACAACAGATTTGCCCAGTGAAATATGATATCAGATTTCCTGACTAGTGCTACCATGGGTGTTGATTGTGGATCCAAGTAAAATGAAATCTTTGACCACTTCAATCTTTTCTCCATTTATTGTGCTATTGCTTATCGGTCCAGATACGAAGATTTTTGTTTTATGTAGAGGTGTAATCCATACTGAAGACTGTAGTCTTTGATCTTCATCAGTAAGTGCTTCAAGTCTTCACTTTCAGCAAGCAAGGCTGTGTCATCTGCATACAGCAGGTTGTTAGCAAGTCTTCCTCCAATCCTAATGCCAAGTTCCTATTCATATAGTCCAACTTCTTGGATTATTTGCTCAGCATACAGATTGAATAAGTATGGTGAAAGGATACAACCCTGATGCACACCCTTCCTGATTTTAAACCATGCAGTATTCCCTTGTTCTGTTCAAATGACAACCTCTTGGGTGTTATGTACAGGTTCCTTATGAACACAATTAAATGTTTGGGAATTCCCATTCTTTGCAATGTTATCCATAATTTGTTATGATTCACACAACTGAATGCCTTTCCATAGTCAATAATACACAGGTAAATATCTTTCTTACATTGGCTTTCAGCCAAGATCCATCTGACATCACCAATGACATCCCTAGCTCCACATCCTCTTCTGAATCCAGCTTGAATTTCTCAAAGTTCCCTATCAATATATTGTTGCAACCATTTCTGAATTATCTTCAGTAAAGTTTTATTTATGTGTGATAGTAATAATATTATTCAATTAATTTCTGGATCAGCTTTCTTTGGAATGAGCACAAATATGGATCTCTTCCAGTTGGTTGGCTAGGTAGCTGTCTTCCAAATTTCTTGCCATAAACAAGTAAGTGCCTCTAGCACTGTATGCATTTGTTGAAATATCTTAACAGGTATTCTGTCAATACCTGGAGCCTGGTTTCTCATCAAATACCTCAGTGCAGTTTGGACTTCTTCCTTCAATACCATTACTTCTTGATCATATGCTTCCTCCTGATATAGCTGAATGATGACCAATTCTTTTTTGTACAGTAACTCTGTATATTCCTTCCATCTTCTTTTGTTGTGTCCTGTATGATTCAATATTTTGCCCAACAGAATCCTCTACCAAGGGGAGGAAAGGGCAAGGACAACTGTTTTTACCTTGACCAGACTTCCAGTTCACTGTGTTCCAGTGCTCTGAAGGGTGTATCTAAGTCAACCTTTACTTGCTTGAAGTTAAGCAATCTCTATGTTTAATTTCAAAAAATAAAAAGAAATAAAACAAGTACAAAATGCTTCTCATCTAGCAGAGGGCATTAGTTAATTAATTGAAAGGCTCCATAGTCAAAGCATTGGTTTGGTCTGGAAGTAAGCTGAACTCAAGAAGCACTTAAGTGGCAAATCTGATCCTGAAACTACAAAATCAAGTCTTCCCAAATCAGGCAAGTGTCTCACATGTTGCCTTATAGAAGGGCAATTTCAGACATTGCCAGATTTGGGACTTTTCCTTATATTGTTCTCATTCTAAAGGACAGATTGAATGAGAAATAAAGTGATTACATTCTTTTTTTTTTCCCATTAAAACACGGCAATGCAGATATAGCTGACTCCATTCTGTTCTCTGAAGCCTTGCTCTAAACACACATACCACTAGTTCTGGAACTGCCTCCAAGCCAGTTTTCTGGTAACACACACACACACACACACACAAACACAAGTCCTACAGGACAGTCTCCCAGCTCCTGCTTTTGCATTCTTTCTCTTTTGCTTGCATCTGCCCTCCACTCTTCTGCTCCCTGGCCATCAGTTTACAATGAGATACCCAGAAGGAGGCTGCCTGCTGGGACCTTTACACGGTGGGAAGGACAACTGCCCTGTGAGGCAGGATCAGAGTGTGGATTCTACCAGCTACCAGCTGCACAACTGTGGTTAAGTCAGCTAAAAGCTCTTGCCTCAGTTTGCTGTGGGAGTTAAGAACTATATCAAAGGGTCATTGTAAGAACTGAATGAGTTAATTGATGTATGTGCCTAGAACAGGGGCCGGCACCAAGTTAGTCTCTGTGAACATTAGACAGATTATACACGGGCTGTCAGAACTGACTGCCTCACCCGATGACTTTAAGTAGTATTCTACTGCCAAAATAAAGGAACTATTTCTTCTTCACTTTTATCTCTAGTCACCAGGGATAAAGTATTGAATATATACAGAAGGGCCATTCTTTTCTGTGGTTTACATACCACGTCTCTTGAAATGTCCTGTCCTGGGACATCCCTGCACCTAAACCCCACGTGCTTCTAGGGACATGCTTGTTCTTAGAAATACCCCACTCCTAGAAAACCTGGTGGCCAGAAAGCTATTTGTGTCCTGGTGACAAATACAAAGTGCTTCTTATCTAGCAGAGGGCAAATGATATGTCAGTAAACATACCAAGGCCAAGTCAGAGTCAGAAATTCACTGGCAACCATCCCAAAGCCGCTAAACAGTCTGCTCAGTAACTGCAACTTCCAGCCTGTGGAATGTACATGTTAACCTTACTGTTGCTAAAACCTACCTCACCTCTGAAAAATTTTTTCCAGGTTCCAGAACATTTCTGATTGCTAACCAGTGATGAGGCTTGGAGCTGAGACTTGAACCTCTTTGTATGAGTTTCCTGTGGCTGCTGTAACAAACTATCACAAACTGGGTGGCTTTCAACATTAGAAATTAATTCTCTTATAGTTCGGGAGGCCAGAGGTCAGAAATCAAGGTGTTAGCAGGGCCACATGCCTGCTGAGGTTCTAGAGAAATGCTTCTTCATCTCTCTCAGCTTCTGGTGGCTCCAGGTGTTCACTGGAGTGTGTCAGCATCACTTCAATCTCTGCCTCCATCCTCACATGGCCATCTCGCTGTGTCTGTTCTCTTCTTATAAGGAACCAGTCATTGCATTTAGAGCCTGCTCTAATCCAGCATGACCTCATCTGAAGTAATTACATCTGCAAAGACCCTATTTCCAAATAAAGTCATCGTGAGGTTCTGGGTGGACAGGGACTTTTGGGGAACACTATTTAGTCCAGTTCAGCCTCCTCAGCCACACCCTCATAACTACACTGCCTGAAAGGACATTTAGAGCTCGGGTCCCTGTTAGCACATACTACATGCTATGAAAGGACACACACTATTTAAACATGATTTCTCCCATGTTTTATTTTACATGTCAGTCATTACTACACATTAGCCTCATAACAGGCATGTAGAAACATCAACTCCACAAAAGAATTACACATAAAAGTTACCAGGGCATTGCATAACTTGATGGTTAATTTAATTATTTCCTAAAGAAAGAATTTCCTGCAGATGAAGACACCGTAGGAGGAAGAGTCAAGTACAGACACAAAGGCAGAGCTGCAAACCAGGCTGTGCTATGCTTGGCTCCTTGCCCCTGCCAGCGCTCTCTCCACACCCAGGGCCCCTGCCTAGCTAGTCAGCTCTCAGCCAGTTGTGTAATAGGGAGGCAGAAGGGCCTGGAAGCTTCTAACCTGTTCTGGTGACTATATTGTGGCAGGTGATAGGGCAGAGAGTTAGGGCAGGGCTTGAAAGAATATGGTGACCACTGATGTTGCCCCACATTCAGGGGGGACCATTAGCAATGACAGTGGAAATCAGCATGAGCTCTTTATAAAATCTTTTAAAAATCTTTTATAAAGCTTTTTTTTTTTTTATAAAAAAGCAGAGCACTTTATAAAATCTAACTTGCCAACCCAACCACACCCCGTTACCATTGAGGAGCTGCAGCTCCGGGAATGTGGCGGAACACACTTTACATGCCCACTGGCTGGGCTCTGCTTCCACGGGGGCACTGCTCTCCGGGGTGCCTGCAGCTTCAAAGACAAGGAGGAGAAAATGGTGATCACCAGCAGCTCACCTGCCCACGAAGCCCCAGCCAATGGTACTTGTCCTAGAAGGTGATTAGGAAAGCTGGCACTTATAAACACTTCCCCAGCCAAGTTGACACACAAACATAACTACCACAGGTGGCTTGTGTGTTGCTGTGATACTGGCAGCTATGCCACTGGTACTTCAAAGGCCAGTAGGGTCACCTATGATGGAGAGATTTCAGCAGAGCTTCCAGACTAAGGCAGACTAGGAAAGGAAGGCCTACCAATCTACTTTCAAAACTTAGCCAATGAGAACCTTATGGAGCACAACAGAACTGCCTGATATAGTCCTGGAAGATCAGCCCTGGGATTAGAAGGCGTTCAACATACACAATGGCCCCAACAATGGACTTGAGCATGCCAACATGGCACAGGACCAGGTAATGTGACACTCTGTTGTGATGGGGTTGCTGTGAGTCAGAGCCAACCCAATGGCAACTTACAACACAACAACAGTATGAGCACTTAAATGTTCCAGGCACTGTTCTGAGTCTGATACACATTCACTCTTCATTCTCATGACCATCCCCATTTTACAGATGAGAAAACTGAACCCAGAAAGGAATAGTCATGTATGAACTACAGCAGTCTGTCTCAATCTCTGTCCCCTGCAGCCCGTTGCAGAATTGTTGTCACCTCCTCCTTCCTATGACTTTAAGGAAAAAAAAAAAACACACACACACATATCCTAAAGAACCAAATTTAATCTCTCATTGGCTTATGCAAGTAAAAGATGAACTGCAAACAGGTAGATATACTCCTTGGAGAGATCAATCATGTGGAGGTCCCTATACCCAGCTTGGCTGTAGCTTCACCCAGTGATGTCCAGAAGTTTCTGCAAGGACAGACATGCTCTGTATCTGTGCTGTGCAGGATGGCAGCCAGGAGCCACTATGGCTAATGAGCACTTGATACAGCTGGTATGCCACAGGAACTGAGTTTTTCATTTTATTTCCTCTGGATTTGAATTTAAACAGGCACACAGGGTGGGTGGCTGCTGTCCCAAGCAGTGCCACTCCAAGACATCTTCACGGCCCTCCATCTCCACCATGCAGGGATCAGTGAAGAGAGGAGAGTGGGACACACACCTTACTCTAAAGAGGGGAATTACAGCTTCTTTTTTTTTTAAAAAAAAAAAAACCACTGTTTTTGTGAGACCAAGAAGTCAGGGTCCTTCATGAACATACCAGCAGCACTCCTGGCCTGGCCCAGATTCCCTAAACCTTGCTTAGAAAGAAGCCTTCTAGGTATCATGGCCATAGCTCAGGGTTCGTTGGGTACAAGAACCCCTCACCATCCCTTCCACTCTACCACCAAATGTTCATCACAAAAGCTCCAGATCCTCACCATACTTGGGCCACTCATACACAAAAGCAATTTAGAACTGCAAGTTCAAAAGCTCTCAAAAAGCTGGCAATACTCAAGCAAAGAAGGAAAGAAAAAAAAGGAATCACTGCTACATTGTTCTGCCTGCATCTCCTGAGGGCCTTCATAACACAGGGAAAAATAAAGGAAATATATGTTGAGGTAGTTAAGTATGTGTGTCAACTTGGCTGGGCCTGGTTGAGTGGCTGGGCAGCTGGTGGTAGTTATTCCCCATGATGAGGCTGGCAATCAACACCATGGTGGGCTCTACCACAAGCTGCTGAGTAGCTGCTTTGGGTATGTGGTCTGCTTCCCATATATAAGAAACAGCTTTGGGAACGGTCTCCAGCTTATGGCATGCTTGAACTCTATATGTAGCCAGTTGTTATTCAGCAGCCTGCCATGCTCTGCTGATATGGGGACTTTCAATGGGCTTGAATAAATGGCCTGCCGTGTTGTTTGGTAACACTGGGACTGTGCCATTTTATTTGTCAATCGTGGGCTTGTTAGCCTCAGCAGCCAGTAGCTGCCTGAGTGAAGAGATGCCTCTAGCTTCAGTGGGCCGGCAGCAAGAGGCAGAGCTGAAGCCCAAGGTCAAGGGGCTTTCACCCAGCCCCTAGAGACTGGCACTTGGAACTTGGACTTCTAGCCTCCAAAAATTGTAAGAATAAACTCCTGTTTGTTAAAGCCATTCCATGTGTGATATTTTTCTGTCAGAGTAGCATAGAGGTAACCAAACTGTATGTCCACAAGATAAGAAGAAAAAAAAGGAATATAAGCATAACATGGAATGTTTTTGCTGTATTAAAGCCAACATAAAGACTAGAGAGAGAGCTGGGCTGGAGCCCTGTGCAAAGCAGGCTCTTATGTGATGTCGGACCCTGACCAGGTAGGTCCCTTTTGTACTCGCTGAACAGTGTGCTGGTTGAAGAACTAAAAAGAGATTGAGACTGGGGAGGGGATAAAGGGGAACAAATGGGAAAAAGAGCCACATTCCCATTTCTCACTCATCTTCCCAAACATGCAAGATTTTAGAGGGCAAAACACACTTGGCTAGAGTCTGAGGAGCAGGAGGTAAGCTGGGTAGCTTGGAAAAGATGTGATTTCTTCTATTCTGAAGATCTGTCTATAGCAGTAATGCTTCCCCCAGCCCCCATGGATGCCAATTCAAACCAGTCAGAAAAAGAAACTGGTTCTCTTCCACTTGTTAGTCATGACCTCCGAACTCTCATCAAGAAGCAGTATTTTCCAAACATTATTTTTAAAACATAAGAATTTAAAAAAAAAAAAAAAAAAGTTAGCCAACAGTTGTTAATCAAAATTGCCAATTACTTAAATAACCAACAAACCAGAAGTTTAAGCAAAATGACTAAGGTGCACCTGATCCAAGCCATGGTCTTTTCAATCACCTCACACACACACAAAAGCAGGACAATGAAAAAGGAAGGCAGAATTGATGTATTTGAATTGTAATGTTGCAGAAGAATACTGATTATACTATGGACTGCCAGAAGAATGGGAACTCTGGGGGTGTAGTGCCTAAGGCATTCTGCTAACCAGAAGGCTGATGGTTCAAACCCATCAGCCACTTCTTGGAAGGAAGACTGGGCAATCTACTTCCGTAGTGATACTGCCTCAGAAACCCAAGGAGGGTCATTATGAGTCGAGTCTGACTCAACGGCAATGAGTGAGCCAGAAGAATGAGCAAATCAGTCTCAGAAGAAATACAACTGGAATGCTTCTTGAAAGTGAGGATGGCAAGACTCTGTCTTGCTTACTTTAGACACATCATCAGAAAGATCAAGCTCTAGTCAAGGACACCATGTGTGGTGAAGTAGAGGGTCAGTGAAAATAAGGGAAACCCTCGATGAGATGACTGACACAACAGCTGTAACAATGGGCTCAAGCATATCAAAGATTATTAAGATGGTACAGGACCAGGCAAAGTTTCATTCTATTATACACGGGGTTGCCATGTATCCAAGCTCAATAGATGGGCAACTAACAATAACACATAAAATGTAACACCTCACAGCCATAAACAATGTCATGAAGACAGCAGTGATAGGAATAATTCTTCAAAGAGGATGATAAGTATAAAATGTGCATACAAAGAAAAGCAAGCAATAAAAAACACTTAGAGTAAGACTTCAACTATGTAAAAATTCAATTTTCAAAAGACCTGAAAAGAAACAGCAAAACTCTAGGGACAAAATAGACCAAGGACATTAATAGACACTTCACCAAAGAGGACATTCAGGTGGCCAACCAATACATGAAAAGATGCTTGCGATCACTAGCCACTTTTTAATTTTTTTTTTTAATTTGCAGAGATGCAAACTAAAACTACGAGATACCATCTTACCCCTGCAAAAATGGCAGTGACTGAGTAGTGACTGGGATCTTAAAAGCTTGTAAGCAGCCATGTAGATGCAACAGTGGGTCTCTCCTTGTCCAGAGCAAAGAATGAAGAAAACCAAAGACACATGGAAACAATTAGTCCAAGGGACTGGTACACCATGCAGTCTTTAGCCTATATGACTATGACACCAGAAGAACTAGATGGTGCTGGGCTACCACTGTGAACCACTTGGAGGGGGATCTATGTAGGAGATCCTGGATAGACCGGGAGAACAATGTGGAACAAAACTCAAA
>NW_006921766.1:5493633-5494952 GCF_000298275.1 Orycteropus afer afer | reverse complement strand
AAAATTCAAAAAGACAAAAATGACTGGTCACATAGAGACTGGGGGAACCCCCGAGATTATAGCCCCAGGTTATGCTTCAAGGCTGGAAATGGACTCACTTCCATGTATTGGCTCTAAGCCCAACAGTAGAAAGACCTACAAGCAGAACACCTACCTCAGGGAGATGCACCCACCTACTCTAGGGAGCTGCACCCCTTAGATCAACCAGCGATGAGACATCAGAGGGGCAACATTCACATAGAGGGAAACCTAGACAGACAGGAATGTATAGATAAGAAGGAGGAGGGTAGTCATGGGGGAGGAGAGCTTTCTATGGTTGGGGACTATAATCGGACCCACAAAATCAAATGTGCACAAACTGTTGAGAGTAAAATGAATTTGCTTTGTAAACTTGCTTTGAGTGCAAATCACAATAAAATATTTTTTAAGAAACAAAAACAGAAAACAGCAAATGTTGGTGAGGTTATGCAGGATTAGAACTCTTACACATTGCTGGTGAGATTCTAAAATGGTACAACCACTATAGGTAATGGTATGATGCTTCCTCAAAAAGCTAGTAATAAAAATAGCTCATGAACCAGGAATCCCACTCCAAGGTATATATTCTAGAGATATAAGAGCAGTGACACAAATAGACATAAGCACATTTATGTTTGCAATGCAGTGAATTGCTTAATATGGCCCTTCTAGCCATAGTCCTCTATTTTGTGATGTATTATAAATCCTAGTCTTTATGTCTATTTAGGGTGGAATGTATCTTGAATCTCACCTTGCTGAAGGGTGTGACTCAAGTCACCACCCTTAACTTCTTTTAATATATATTGAATGTTCTGGGAAAGTTCGCTCTCTTGCTCAGGTCTTGTGTTTGGGTCATCATCATCTCATCTCATTCCTGGACTTGAGACAGCAGACAGTCATTTGACCCACCAATTTGAGCTCACCAGCCCCTGCAACAATGCAAGTAAGGAGATTCCTCCAGACCTACCCACGGATTTCAGACTTGCCAGCCTCCAAGATGCCAACATCATGTGAGCAATTCCTTGGCAGTTTGTTGAGTTTTGTGAGACATTACAGTGAAATAGGGAACCCTATACAGGAGGGACAGTACTGAGGGGAGGAAATGGAGCTGATGTCAGAGATGACTGAGTGGTACAGAAGTTTAGAAAAGTTGGACATTTGGGACATCTTTAACCTCTGCCTCATAGGGACCAGCCTTATGTTGATCCTTCTAAAAGGAATTATTCAAGCACTGTTCATTGCAGAATTAGTCACAAAAGCAAAAAGATGGAAACAACCTAAGTGCCCATCAATGGATGAAT
>NW_006921766.1:5472680-5493333 GCF_000298275.1 Orycteropus afer afer | reverse complement strand
GACTACAATTTACCCCAATGCAACAGCTCCCCTCCCACTTCCTCCCAATAGTTACCTCTTCCCTCTGTCCATCCCTCCATGCACTCCTGCCCCCTGCTCCCTGTAACAAAGACAAATATTGTATGGTTCTACTTTACAAAAAGTCAGGAATAGACATATACACAGAAAGCAAAGTTCTTTGATAATTACCAGGATAGGAGAGAAAGAGGCGGGGATCACTTTCTAGATTGTAGACACTTGCTACTTTTGGTGATGGGAAAGGCAAGACTAGATATGGGTGAAGTCAGCACAACCTGACAAAGGTAAACGAAGATACTAAGAAGTAAGTAATATTATGGGATAATTTCAGTAAATGTTATAACATACAATTTTCCAATAATAGTTAAAACAAAAAAAAGTGTGTGGTTACATAGATATGGATGCACATACATGAAAAGAAAGGTAAATGTGAGTAAATGCATGTAGAAATGTATTCATAGGCATAAGTATATATACATTTGTATTGCTGCATATATATATCTGCATATATAAAAACTACAGAGGGGGCACAGTTAAGGGGCTTCCTAGCCATATCCAAACAACTTGTGGGATTGGTTTATAGAGTTAAAAGTCTGGGGACCATAGTCTCAGAAGACAACTTAGTCAACTGGCATAACATAGTTCACAAAGATAATGTACTATATCCTAGTTAAGTAAGTAGCATATGGGGTCTTAAAATCTTGTGAGAGGATGTCTAAGATAAAACTACAGATTTGCTTTGCTTAACGTCCATTGGGACATCTGATGACATATACATCTGTGGTCCCATAAGGTTTTCTTTTTTAGAGGGCAAAAAGCTCTCCTTTTGTTTATTATTTACTTAATGAGTAACCACCAGTCACTCCTTGGAAGGAAGATTGGGCAATCTACTTCTGTAGAGATACTACCTTGGAAACCCAAGGAAGGGTCACTATGAGTTGAATTGACTCGATGGCAGTGAGTTCGGGTTTGGTTTAATGGTTGTAAAGACCTCAAACCCAGACTCTTGCAGCTATGGACCAGGGGTGGGCTACAGGCAGGTGAGGTAGAGGACATGGCTCAGGTACAGGCCATCAGGCATTGTCTGGTGGGTGGACGGTGGCAGCAGGAGCAGCTCAGGTGAGAAGAATAGCAGGCAGGACAGGGAACACTATATTACCTCCTGCTTGCTTCCTCTTGCTCTGCTCTCACTGCCAGCTCCTGTGCCTTGCCAGCAGTTTCGGCAGCTATGGCAGTGGCAACAAGAACAACATACAGTTTTAATATGATGTTCAAAAAATGTCCAAATTACATAATGTCCTATTTCACAGAATGTATCATAGACATAAAGAAACATATACCTGTATTGGTCTCTACTTACATGCATATACAACAAAAGAGAATGAAGGAAATCAAAGACTCAAAGAAGAAACTAATCATAGAAACTAACAGCCCACAGCCTCTTCTATCCTGAGCCCTGAAGAACTAGATGGTGGCTGGTTACCACTACCAACTGTTCTGACCAGTGGTGTCACTATAGGAGAATAGGGGTGGTAGGTCGTAATCCCTGACACTGCCAGAGGGGGTGACACCAAAATGACCCCAGGGTCTTCAGTGATGGGGATGGCAGTGGGTAGGCTTGATTTGCATGCAGAACGGTCACCAAGGCAATGGAATCACTAGGGTTGACTAGAGTCAGTGTCACCACCACCACTAACCCTTTCCCTTCTGTCACCCGTCAGTCAGGGTAGGGGTCAGTGGAACCACCACTGGGCAGAGGAGGGTCTCTACCTTAGTCAATGGAAGAAGCAAGGAGCTGTATGGAGCTGTAGGAGTGGGGTCAGTAGGGGTGGGGCTGGACTGCTCTGCCCACCAGGGAGTGGTTTGCCAGTCAGGTGACACCATGAGTTCCTGCACTGGGTGACGCCAACCCTAGTAATGCCACTGGTTCTGACCAGGGACAAAACAGAAGATCCTAGATAGAATGGGGGGGGGGGAATGTAGAACAAAACTCAACTTTCTAAAAAAGGCTGGACCTATTGGACTGAGAGGAAGAACCCCTGAGATTATCACTCAAAGAAAACCTTTGAATGTGGAATTGAAGCTATTTCTATAGGTCACCTTTTGGCCATATAATAGATTTGCTTATAAAATAAACAGTAGCACCCATGAGTAATGTGCTCCCTTAAATAATGAACTATATGAGACCAAGCAGTCAACATCCACCCAAAAGCAAAGGTGAGAAGGCAAAGAGGGGCCGGGAGGATAGATCAATGGAAACAGACAAAAAAAAAAAAAAGGAAATAAGAGAATACTGACACAATGTAAAAATTATAGCCAATGGTAGAGAACAATTTGTATATAAATTGTTAAAAGGGAACCTAATTTGCTATGTAAACTTTCACCTAAAACACTGTAAACTATTTTAAAAAAAGAACACCTCTAGTGACAGAAAGCAGCTCAGTGGCTGCCAGTCGCCAGGGTGGAGAGACTAACTGCAAAGTGACAAGAGAATTTTTTAAGCATATGGGAATGTTTCTGATCTTGACTGTGGTAGAGCTTACATGAATCTACACATTTGTCAGAACTGTTTGAACCGTACACTTAAAATTGGTCAATTTTATTGTATGTAAATCAGACCCCAACAATGCTGATTTTAAAAACTAGAAAGATGCTAGTCAAAAGTACCAACAATTTCTCCAGAGAAGATACACAAATGGCCAATATGCACATGAAAAGAAGCTCAACTTTGGGAAATGTCAATCAAAACCACAATGAGATATCACTTCATACCCGTTAGCAGGGCTGTTATCAGAAAAACAGAAAATAAGTGTTGGTGAGGATATGGATAAACTGGAACCCTTGCACATTGTTGGTGGGAATGAAAAACGGTATAGCCACTGTGAAAAACACCCTGGCAGACCCTCAAAAAGTTAAACACAGAATTACTGACCCAGTCATACCAATCCTGGGTTCATACACAACAGACCAGAAAGTGGGGAACTCAAACAAATATTTGTACCTCAGTGTTCACTGAAGCATTATTCACAATAGCCAAAATGTGGAAACCATCCAAGAGTCCATCAACAGGTGAACTGTTGTTGTTGCTATGTGCCGTCGAGTCAGACCTGACTCATAGCAATCCCTCCTTGGGTTTCCGAGGTAGTATCACTACCGAAGTAGATTGCTCAACCTCCCCTCCGAGGAGTGGCTGGTGAGTTTGAACGGCCAGCCTTCTGGTTGGCAATCAAGTGCCTTAGGCACTACGCCACCAGAGCTCCTCAACACATGAACAGATATACAAAATGTGGTATTATGGTATAACGGATTGCTTTTATATGGCCTTTCTCACCATGGTCATGTAATTCTCATCAAATGATTAGGTAGGAGTATGCAATTAAGGTGCTTGTGGCCCACCAAGGGACTTAACAGTTTGCAAATGAAGCAACCAAGATGAATAGAACCCTGCAGGGGTGGAACCATGCAAACAAGGTGTGTGGAACCCTTATGAAGGGATTGGTCAGCTTTGCCTTCCTGCTAGGCTTAAAATCAATCATCCCAGAGGTGATCAGGGGAGCCAGACTACCACCAAGAGGAAGAGACAGAAGCGAAGCATGTGCTTTGGACTCAAGCTCCCTGTACTGGGAACCTCCTAAACCCAGAAGACAGAGAACTATAACAACAGAGTTGGCAAGAGATAGAGAGAAGTAGAGGCAGTAGAACCAGGAGACCAGCAGGAGATGGTGCGGTGGGCTTCCTGACCCACAGAGTGAGAGAAAGTTAAGTTCATTTGGGTAGAAGGCTTGCCAGCAGAGTGGGGTGCCTCTAGGCACTTGGCAGAGCTAGAAAGCTAAACACCTTCAGGCCAAGCCTTATTGGCAGATTGGGGTGCCTCTAGGCACTTGGTAGAGCTAAAGAGCTCTGTAACACTTGCCTGAGCAGGGCAGAGGCCAGTCTATCCCAAGAGACCCAAGAAGTCTAGGGGCTCAAGGGGCTGAGGAGCACAGGGGCAGAGAGAGAGGCCTGCCTGCAGACACAGCTGAGAAGAGGCTATCCTGACTGAAGTACTGTATCGTGAGTCGTTCCTGATCCTGAATTGTAACCTGTCACTTCCCTCATAAACCCAATGTTGTTGTTGTTGTTGTTAGATGTCGCTGAGTCTCAGTTTTGACTCACAGCAACCTTATGTCCAACAGAACAAAACACTGCCTGGTCCTGTGCCACCCTCAGAATCGCTGTCATGCTTGAGCCCATCACTGCAGCCACTCTGGCAATCTACCTCGAGGTTCTTCCCCGTCTTTCCCCATAATTGTAATTATTATATATGAGTTCTGTGTGGCCACTGTAACAGATTATTGAACCCAGCAGAGAAGTACCATGGGAGGGATGGCTGGTGTCAGCAGTGACAAAAAGGTTGGAGAGAGAAGGTATGTCTGATCTCTACTTCACAGGAATCAGCCTTGGACTTAAGTATGGTGATCTTCCCCTTTGTAAAGTTAGAGGAGGTCAGGTACACCCACACTGTCATTTTTTTTTTTTTTTATAGGTATGTATATACAACAGAGTATTATTCAGTTATAAATAGAAAGGAAGTTCTGATACAAGGATGAAACTTGAAAACATTATGCTGAGTGAAATAAGTAAGACATAAAAGGACAAATATTCTGTGAGTCTACTTACATGAACTATCCAGAATAGGCAAGAGACCAGAGAACATTTATTTGAAAATAGGGTCTCTGCAGATGTAATTAGCTAAGGATATTGAAATCAAATCATCCTAGATTTAGGGTAGGTCCTAAATCCAAGGACCAAAACCAATACAAAACTCACTGCCATCAAGCTGATTCCAATTCACAGCGATCCTCATTGGCTTTCCAAAGCTGTACATCTTTACAGAAGCAGACTGCCCCTCATTTTTTTCTACGGAGCAAATGACAGGTTCAATCTACTGACTTCCTGGTTAGCAGCCAAAGGCCTTACCACTATACCATCAGAGTTCCTTAAATCCAACAATAGGCATCCTTATAAGAAGGAGAGGACCCAGGCAGACCAAGAGGCAATGGAAGCAAACACTGGAGTGAGCGATGATGGATCTACAAGCGAAGGACTGTTGGCAGCCACCAGAAGTTAGAAGGAAGTCAAGGAAGGATCTTCCCCTAGAGCTTCAGAGAGAGCTTGGCCCTGTTCACACCTTGATTTCAGACTTCTGGCATCCAGAACTGTGAGAGCATACATTTCTGTTGTTTTATGCTGCCTGGTATATAGTATTGTTACACCAGCACACTCATATTCAGCCTATCAGGGACTCCTGCCCTCACCTTTTTGGGTCAAAGAAGGGAAGCCTACATCATGTTGTATTACACAAAACTGCAACTATAATTAACACATATGGGACAGACCAGGCTCTTGCAAACAAACTAAGAAGCTCACCCTGTAGGTTTACTTTGCACCACGTTGTGTTTATAATAAAAATAAAACCACTCTCTTGTCAGAATCACACCATTTTAGGGGTCAGAATGAGAGTCGCTCATTGTCTACTTCTTCCCTTTAAGCAAATTATGTTCAGGGAAACAGTTAAACAGTGTTTGCTCCCCTGGGCAGCATTAGATAAGTCTGTGAACTGAAATCACTGTTCTTACACATCAAAGGATGTCAAATATCAGCAATTTCATGAGTCTTTGAGCTGATGTGGAGAATCTACATCAAAAAGACTACATACAGGCATTTAAAGTTTAATGGGCTCCCCTGAGGAACAAAAGTGATGTACCTGACCCCAGCTAGAAAGGCAACATTCTGATTTACTTTTCCAGTAGGAATACTGGATTTGGGCAGATCATTCACATGATCTCACTAGGACTTTCTTTAAACACTTGCATTCATGCACACACATGTGTACATACTTGTATACATCCACATGTATTCATACATATGCACATATGTGTACCACATGCCTATGCAACACCCACATATACGCATGCACATACGCACACACAGATATGCACATGTGTGCACACGTACACACGTGTATGCATGAACACACACACACACACACACACAGACCAAAACTGGGAGGCTGCTGCTGCAAAGGTGAAGGGCACCAACACTGGAGCCAGATCCTGGGTTCAAATCCTGACCCTTTCATCTCCCGCACTGTGACCTTGGGCAAGTTTCTTAACCTTTGTAGTGAGCTGAATTGTGTTCCTTCCTCAAAATATGTTGCAGTCCCAACCCCTGTGACTGGTCTTATTTGGAAACAGTATCTTTGCAGGTGTTAATTAGTTAAATATTTGAGATGAGATCATCCTGGATTTAGGGTGGGCTCTAATTCCAGTGACTGGTATCCTTCTAAGAGCAGACACAGAGACACATACACAGAGAAGAAGAACATGTGAAGATAGAGGCAGAGATTGGAGCAATGTGCCTACAAGCCAAGGAGCCCCTGGGGCCACTAGAAGCAGGAAGACACAGGAAAGAGAATAGCCCTGTGTTACAACACCCTGAATTCAAACTTCTGGCTCCCAGAACTGTTCTTTTCTGTTCTTATAAGCCACTCAGTTTGCAGTACTTTATTATAGCAGCCCTTAGACACTAATATAACCTCTCTATGCTCAGCTTCCTCTGCCAAAAATAGGGATAAGATCTCATCTCAAAGGACTAGGAGGAGACATTCTGCATGGAAAATCCTGGACGCAGAGCTGTCTCACTGTTGTATTGTATACAAGCACCCAACTTACATCAGTAGAGATGGGGGAGAGAACTCCACAAGCAAGCTTGTGGCTGAGGGGTGAGCTCTCCTTACTGTTCATCTACTGGATATTCAAAAAGCAGAACAGACCCAATTGTGTGTTATCCACTCTCCCACCACGGCCAGCTCACCAGCATAACTTACTGTATTAATGTCTCTAAGGGAAGGCTGGCTATGGACAGAGAATAAGGTCAGCATGAACCACGTACCATGCGTGCCAGTGCAGGCCTGCTTCAGCATGGGCTTGTCCATCTTCTTGGCATAGAAAGCGGCGTACCAGACACGCAGCTCAGTGCCGGGCGGGATGTCCCGTGAGGTGGTGAAGTACACATCACTGTCCTGCTGGTAGGCCGTCAGGTTCTGGTGCTCATGCTCCACTGCTGGCCGCACCAGCATCATCCAGTTGCAGTCGTCCTCATTGGAGGTGTCAAAGCAGACAGGGTGCCCATCCTTCTGGAACACCTGAGGGTGAGCACATTCCCCAGGGAAGCGGGGTGAGGAGAAGCTGGTTACTGACCAGCCTGTGTCTCTGTGTCAGTGTGTGTCAGGGGGATGCTGAGGAATCAATCTGTAAAGAGTGCCACACCAGGATCCATGTCAGGCTCCTGGATGAGGGCTGTTTAGGATTTACAGTAATTAAGAGGATCACAAGGAGACGACTTTGCTTAGATGGTTCATTCCGGTCACAAGCAAAAGGGAAGTGGTAGACATAGCAAAAAGTCATCGGTCCATGTGGGCACTGGGACACTTGAGTTCTACTCATGGTCCTGGTAGGCATCAGGACACCTGATTTCTATAACCTGTCTATGTGGGCATCAGGACTGAACTATATTTCTGGTCTAGGTAGGTATCTGGACACCTGAATTCTACTCCTGGCTCTGTTACAAGTATGCTGGATGTCTTAGTGAAGTTCTCCTGTCTTAAGTTGTCTCCTCATAAAACCAAACTATTGCTCTATGGATTCTTGTAGTCAAGGAGCAGAAAGAAACATTTAAGTATTTTGAAATTCAAATAAACCTTATCACAATTATAGGTTTTGTTTCCTATTTTCCAATGTAATTACTGCTTCCTAACTTTATGAAGAAATTTCTTCCATCTCCTAAAGCTTTTCCTTTAAGGGCTTCCTACTGGCCCCCTGGGATTCTTGAGTCAGTGTGGAGGGTATACCCATACTGACTCACCACCTGGGTGGGATGGCATCCCCTGGGGACACCAAGCTGTCTGTCTCAGCCACGTAGGCTGGGCACAGCACCGAGGAAGGCACCCAAAACAACTCAATACCAGGCACTGACCTAGAGAACCAAGTACCAGAAAGAAGGCCAAAAAGGACACAGAGGGCTTTTATCCTTCCTTCCTCCTTCCCTTGTAAATAAATCAAGTGCCTTTACATCTCCCTCTTTGCTGAACATTGCCTGGTAAACTAAATTTTCAAAGGACTGCCAAAAACCTGAGGTCATCCATTCCATCTTTCTATCTTGAAACAAATGGATCCCTTTTAAGGATCTCTAAGAAAAGTTCACCTTCATCAGGAACTTGCAATGACTAATAGCCATTCTCAGTTGTTTATTTGACAAATATGTTGAAGACTTGCTCTGTGCCAGACACTATTCTAAGCGGAATAGAAAGGGTTCAGTTAAGCATTCAGCTACCAACAGAGGTTGATGGTTTGAATCCATCCAGAGGCACCTCAAAAGAAAGGTCTGGCAATCTATTTTCAAAAGATCATAGCCTCTGAAAATGCTATGGAGCACTGTTCTACTCTGAAACATATGGAGTCACCATGAGATGGAATTGAGGGAGGCAGAGGAGTGAATAAATCCCGCTCCACCTGTCTTCATGGTGCTTCTAGAGTCTTATTTTAAGCTACTGTAAGGTCCCGCTTCAATTTATATAAATTTTGTTTTCCTTGATCATAAAAGTAGAGAGCAGCTGTCTTTTCTCACTCTGGTGTGCCTTTTAGAGCTGCCAAACTTTGTACTATCACATGGTGTATCATTGTTGCCTAAAGCAAAACACCCTCCTCTAGAGTTCTGAAAAGAACCACACACTCTGCAAGGGATATGGGGGAAGGGAACTATGTTGACACGCTTCTGCAAAAAACTACAAAAATTATCACCTCACGAAGCCTCCAGTGTCAGCCCCTGATGGAAGAGGACTAAAATCAGCATGTGTGGCCTCATTCTCTTGTACACATTTTAAATACACTCTTTTTACCATTTGTAATGTTGAAAATTACAAAACACCAAGGTAACTTTGATTCTCTGTTGGCATAAAAATAAAACTGAAAGATAAAACATTTTCTTAGAAATTAAGCAAAACCATAATATGTAGGGACACTTCAAAACATTTACTGAAACATGGTAGTTAGCCTTCCCCACTCACACAGGAGGGGGAAAAGAGGAGTTTTTACTCAGGGGGCACTGAGTGTATGTTCCTGGTAGTGGGATAATTTGGAAAACGACAGTGAGAATAGCTGCAAAGTATGAAGACTATAATCCATGTCACTGAACTGTGCATATAGAAATTGGTGGATTGGTGAACATTTGATTGTGTGTATTTTCACCACAATAAAAACCAAAAATCCCACCTCTGGTTCTCACGCTCTGATTGGCACAAGTCTTTACCTTCAGTGGAAATGCGGATTCTTTCTCCCACTTGGCAACCCTCCGAGACTCAAATGGACCAAACTGGGTTCGCTTGACGAGCTGCGTTACGGCAAACACTCCCTCAGTTCCATCTTCCAGCCGTCTGATCTCCAAGTTGGAAGGAAGAGATGACCTAGGCATGGAAACAAACGAGAGGCTCATGGTCCTGTGTGCCTATTGCTGAGGGTGGCCCCTCACTTCCTGGGGGCAGATTGAATAAAATAACCTCAAAGCTTGCTCTCAGTGGCCATGGCAAGACTTTTGAAATGAAATACTAAAAGAGGATAAGATAAAAGCTTCCCCGGTCAGTGGTAGTTCAGTGGTAGAATTCTCACCTTCTATGCAGGAGCTCTGGTAGCATAGTGGCTAAGGCACTTGACTGCTAACCAGAAGGCTGGTGGTTCAAACCCACCAGCCACTCCTTGGAAGGAAGATGGGGCAATCTACTTCCGTAGTTATAGTGATACTGCCTTGGAAACCTAAGGAGGGGTTGCTATGAGTCGGGTCTGACTTGACAGCTCCTAACAACAACAACAACATGCAGGAGACAAGGGTTCAATTCCTAGCCAATGCACCACATATGCAGCCACTATCCTGAACTGAACCGAACAGGTTTCAGCAGAGCTTCTTGATTAAGACGGACCAGGAAGAAATGCCTGGCAATCTACTTCAAAAAAATCAGCCACTTAAAACACTATGGATCAGCAACCCATTATGGGGATGACACAGGACCAGGTAGTGTTTTATTCCATTGTGCATGGACTCTCCATGAGTTGGGGGTAACTCGACAGCAGCTAAGAACAATAACAGTAAGTGCAAAGACAGGCCTGCATGGTGGAGGCTTCTGCTGGCGGTGATACTGTGACCTTTCAGCCTTTGCTACAGGAGGCTTCCTCTAGGGCCCCAGAAGAATTTGCCCAGAGCACATGATGGAGGGGGCATTCACTAACAGCTGCTTAAGTCTCCCTATCCAATAAACCATTCCAGCACATCTAGTCTAGCTGAATCAGATTTAGTTCCTGCTCTCAAAGGCACATAGTCTAGAACAGCAGGTAGGATGGCAGAGCCTTTGATGATAAGTCACTATGAGGAAAAGACCATGCAGCAAAGTGCCAGTGTTGGAAACCGTCTTCAGCTTGGTTGAACTGGGCCACCAGTTCCATTGAGAACACTACCTTTTTAGCTAAACTCGGGCATGATGATCATTGGAAGCTGGAGGAGGAGGCTACTGGCCAGAAAATCTCAGCATAAGCCATGGCTCGGGCAGTGCAGGAGCAGTTGGGGAGCAGAGGACCCATCCATGGGGTTAGCAAGGGTCAGGCTAAGGAGAGACCCAAATTATATGGGTCAATGAGTTAAGTGAATTTCCGTGGCAAGAAGACTTCTAGGAAGGCAGAGTTGATCAGATCTCAACTTTAGGCAAAAATAGAAATCTCAAGGTTCTGAGTAGGATAAATTACAATGAGAAAATAATAATAATAATAATAATAAAGAGGCCAAGGAAACAAGTTGGGAGGCTTTTGGAAATTGTACCAATAAGACCATAATCTTTAAAACCAGTTGCTGTCAAACTGATTCCAGCTCATGGCAACTCCATGTGTCAGACTAGAATTATGCTCCACACAGTTTTCTTTTTCTCTTTAAATTTTATTTATTTTGTTCTTGTTGAGAATATACACAGCACACATACACCAATCCAAAAGTTTCTCGTGTACAATTTAGTAACACTGATTACATTCTTCAAGGTATGCAACTGTTCTCACCCTCCTTTTCTCAGTTGTTTCCCCCTCATTATATAAACCTGCTGCCCCTAATGCTCCTACATAATCTTTCAAGTTGCTGTTGTCATTTTGATCCCATGTAGATAGTTCTTAAGAGCATAATGCTCACAGCAGACCTTTTTTACTAGTTAAGCTAAACTACTGTTCAGTTTTAAGATGACTTCAGGGGATATTTTTGGTTTAAGGTCTGGTTTAAGGATATTTTGATTTAAAGATTATCTCAGGGTAATAGTTTCATGGGCTCACCCACTCTCCACGGCCCCATGAAAATTTGAAATTCTGTTCTTCATTTTCCCCATTTTGAGTAGTATTCTTCTGTTCTGTTTACCTAGTGCCTATCTGACAAGAATATACCACAAATGGCATGGCTTGAACGAACAGGAGTTTATTCTCTTACAGTTTGGAGGCTTTAAGTCTGAGTTCAAAGTGCCAGGCTCTAGGGGCTGAGGAAAAGCCCCTCAGCCTTGGGCTTCAGCTCTACCTCCTGCTCCCGGCCCACTGGAGCTAGAGGCATTTCTTCATTCAGACAGCTGCTGGCTCCTGAGACTGACAAGCCCAAGGTTGACAAGTACAAAAGTACAGTCCCAATGTTACCAAACCACACAGCAGGCCATTAATTCAAGTCCACTGAAAGTTCCAAGGTCAGCAGAGCATAGCAAGCTGCTGAACAATGACACAGTTACATGCAGGGTTCAAGCATGCCATAAGCTGCTTCTTATATACGGGAAGCAGACCATAATCATAAGCGGCTGCTCCAATGCATTCCACCATAGAGTTAATTACCAATCTTACTCTGGGGAATAACTACATCCAGCTGCCCAGCCACTCAACCAGGCCTATCCACAAACTTAACTACCACATCTTCTATGGAATCTTTGATCAAAATGTTTAGTGATGGTAGCCAGGCACCATCCAGTTCTTCTGGTCTCATGGCAAAGGAGGAAGTTGTTCATGGAGGCAATTAGCCACATACCCTCCTCCTATTTCTGACTCTCCTTCTTCCTCTGTGCAGGCAAATAAAGATCAATTATTGTGCCTTGGATGGCCTCTTGCAAGCTTATAAGACACCAGGACTGTGCAACAAACTAGGAAGTAGAACAGAATCCCTAAACATGTTATTAGACCAATTAAGCAGGATGCCCCATAAAACTGTGACCCTAAATCTCCAAACCAAAAAACAAATCCCATGAGGTGTTTGATTGCACATAAGAGCCTCAGCAGCTACTCTTTTTTGTTGTTGATGCTGTAAATATATCCATCACACAACTTTTGCCAATTCAACTTTTTATAGGTATACAACTTACAGACAGCAATTATAACAATCAGCTCTGCAATCCTACCCTTTACCAATGTAATTTTTCCATCACTGTTAACCTTCTTTTTCCCCCTTCCTCCCACACCTGGTAACTACTCATAAACTTTGGTCTCTGTAGATTTGCCTTTTCTTGTCTTCTTATATAAATGAGGTCATACAATACTTGCCTTTCTATGATTGGCCTGTTACACTTATAATGTCTTCCAGCTCCATCCATATTGTAGCACGATCAAAACTTCATTTTTCCTACTGGCTGCATAGTATTCCATTGTATGTATACAACACATTTTTTTTTTTCCTATCTATTCTGTTGATGGGCATGTAGGTTGTTTCTGTCTTTTGGCTATTGTGACTAGTGCTGCAATAATAACATTGGCATACAAATCTCTTTTTGAGGGTCTATTTTTAAGTCTTTTGTTTATACCTCAGAGTGGAACTGCTGGGTCATATGGTAGCTCTGTTCTTAGTTTTTTGAGGAAGTGTCACACTGTTTTCTTCAGTGGCTATACCATTTTGCATTCTCACCAACAATGGATAAGGGTTCCATTTCCCCACATCCTCAACAATATTTCTTATTTTCTGTCTTTTTGTTGTTGTTATTTTAGTCATCCTAGTGGGAGTGTAATGGTATCTCCTTGTGGTTTTGATTTACACCTCTGATGGCTAATGATGCTGAGCATCTTTTCATGTGTTTGGTGGCCATTCCAGTGTCCTCTTTGGTGAAGTGTCTATTCAAGTCCTTTGCCCATTTAATGATTGGGATATTTGTCTTTTTGTTGTTAAGTTGTTGAATGTTATATATATTTTGGTTATCATATTCTTGTCAGATATATGGTTTTCAAAGATATTCTCCTAGTAGGTAGTTTGTCTTTTTACTTTTTCGGCTTAACCAAAAAAGTCTTTGGATGAACAAAAGTTTTTGATTTTTATGAGGTCTCATTTATTTGTCTTTTGCTGTTTGTACTTTCGTTATTATATTGGATAATCTATTGTTGGAAGCTAGGCCTGACATTGTTGTCCCTGCTTGTTCTTCTAAGAATTTTATGGTTTTAGTTTGCACATTTCGGTCCTTAATCCATTTTGAATTTGTTTTTGTGTATGGTGTGAGGCACAGATCCTGTTTCATTTTTCTGCATGTGAAAATTTTCCCAGCACCATTTATTGAAGAGCCTCTTCTTTCCCCCACTAAAGGGACTGATTAGCACCCTTCTCAAAACTTAGTTGACCACAGATGTGTGGGTAATACGGGATTTAATGGATGATCTTTTGGAAGTAGATGGCCAGACTTTTACCTAGTGCTGCTTTAACAGAAAATATACCACAAATGGGATGGCTTTAACAAACAAGAGTTTATTCTTTTATAATTTTGGAGGTTAGAAGTCTGAGTTTCAAGTGCCAGGCTCCAGGGGCTGGGTGAAAGCCCCTCGACCTTAGGCTTCAGCTCTGCCTCTTGCTCCCGGCCCACTGAAGCTAGAGGTATCTCTTCACTCAGGCAGCTGCTAGCTGCTGAGGTTGACAAACCCAAGGTCAACAAGTGCAAAGGCACAGTCCCAATATCACCAAACCATATGGCAGGCCATTAATTCAAGTCCATTAAAAGTCTCAAGATCTGCAGGGCAACATGACAGACTGATGAACAATGACTCAGCTACATGCAGGGTTCAAGCATGCCATCAACTGCAGACCTTCCTCAAGGTTACTTCTTATATACTGGAAGCAGCCCACATTCCTAAAGCAGCTACTCAGCTACTCCAGTAGATTCCACTGTGGAGTTAATTACCAGTCTCACCATGGGCAATAACTACATCCAGCTACCCAGCCACTCAACCAGGCCCAGCCAAGTTGACACACAGACTTAACTACCACACATTTCTTCCAAGGTGCCTCTGGGTGGACTTAAACCTCCAACCTTTTGGTTAGCAGTTGAGAGTGTGAACTGTTTGCACTAACCAAGGTCTCCAATAATTTCTTCTGGTATCTTCCATATACCAAGCACTGTCACATATAACAGGTGTCTGGGAGGAGCAAATGATAAAGTATGCTCAATTATCAGCTGAAAGGTTGGTGGTTCAAACCCACCCAGACATGCCCCAGAAAACAGGCCTTGTGATCTGCTTCCAAAACGTCAGAGACTTTATAGGAACTAACAACAATCACATATAATGGTCACAATCTTACAAGCGACACCATTATTCTTCCCACCTTACAGATGAGGCAACTGAGGTTCAGAGACGGGAAATGCTTGCCAAGTTCAAACAGTGGCTAAGTGGCAGGTCTGGGCTGTGACCTCAGAGCCCCTGCTCTGCACCTCCCTGAGGTGGAACATCAGCTGGGTGGCTTAGTGAATGTGGAATGGCAGGGCCAACTGCAGAGACCAGCCTGGGTGATCATGACTAGCTATGCAGGTACTATCCTAGAAGTGGCAATGGCTTTGCACTGTTACCTATACTCAGACCCAGTGCCCCAACCCAGCATACCCTGCCCCATGGCATGCCTTGGTTGGATGGCTGGAACATGGAGAAGATGGAGCAGTATTTGCTCCCTGGGAGGTATTAGATAACCCCAGTGAAATATCTATTTCACAGCGTACTTACAACCTGGGCATCATCACTTGATGTGCAAGTCAACTAAACCCATCCTCTCTGCACGCCTGCCATGCTATGTCTGAGAAGGTGGTTCCTAAGAATCCTGAGCCTGATAACAGACACATGTCACAGGCAGCAAAGCTGCTTAGTGCACAGTGGAATGGAAATCATTAATGCCCTCTGGAAACTGAAGACAGATATTCTCTGCTTTTATTCTCTAGCTGTGTCTGCTCTTTCTGCAAAGAAGGTCACCAGGATTTCACTAAGGCTGACATATAGAAAACCCCATCTTACAGACAGGAGGGTACAACACACTGCTCATGGATGTCACTCACCTTGCTCGGCTTAAGACAAAGGAGTCCTTGACCATGACCACTGGGCCTAACTCAGGACACTCGGAGTCGTGGTATTGGCTACAATCTTCACACCCTGCAAGCAGATATTGGAGAGTTATGGGGGGGACACAGCCAAGAACATAATGTGCCACACACAGGGAAGTACAGGTCCCATGCCTGATGGAGGTAATCAATGACTGTGATACAAATGCACATTAAGACCATGGAGGGCTCAGCTGGTAGAGTGAGATGCATGTCATGAAGGCCATCCCACCAGGGATTTAAAAAAAAAAAAACAACACTGCCATTGAGTTGATTCTACCCCCACTGGGTTTTTAAGATGGTAAATCTTTATGGAAGTAGATCACCTCATCATCCTTCTGTGTAGCAGCTGGCGGGTTTGAACCACCAATCTTCTGGTTAGCAGTCATGCCTTAGGCACTATGCCACCAGAGCTCCTTTTTTTTTTTTTTTTGGTTTTCCCACCAGGGATACCACTAATAAATAGGACACAAACAGGTCATCTCTCACAAGGAGAAGAGCCTGCTCAAGGCCCACATAGCACATTTGTGAATGATACAGTCACATCTGTGGCAATGGAGAATAAGATCTTACCCCAGGAAAGAAGAGAAATGAAAATTCATCAGTGTGAATCTGCTGTCATAAATCTCACTGCCTGCTTTTCAAACCCTTAGGTTACTTTATTGAATCAATGGCTATTCTGTAAAAAGTGCCCTTAGCCAGGAGTTCTGAGAAAGATGATCTTACCAAAGCCATGCCCCTACAGCTTTATTTTTCATGTAATAAGTAATGTTTTTTGAAGCAAGTGGATATCATTCTAATTTAAAAAGAAAAGAAAACACAGTTTTTCTGTATTATAAAAAAAAACGCTGATGTGGCTTTGCTGAGAGGCAGCATAGCCGGCTATATTCTGGGGACTTACAAATGAACATGATCTCCTCACTCCCATCCTCCGCCATCTCTGACACCTGTCAAGACACAAGAGAACAAGGAGATAGTTAAGCACCTCTGCCCAAACAATTTCTGAAGATAATTCTTACCAAAGCTTTTCAAGAGCTGGTATAAGGACCGTTAGCTGATGCCTTACAGACCACACATACAGGGTATTCTTTTATTGTGAGATGTGGCTGGGGGATTTTATACGTGCTCTCATCCAAAATAATGTGATTTATTTTTTTCAGGAAAAGCATTTGACTCGAATGGCCTCAGGATTAGGATGTTTTTCATGAACTAAGACTTTCACCTTCTCATATTAACCATCAAATGCTGCCTGTAAAATAAATACTTCAGTTGTCATCAAGTTGACTCTGATCATGGCAATCACATGTGTGTCACAGTGGAACTGTGTGCTGTATGATTTTTAATGGATGATTTTTCAGAAGTAGACTGCCAGGCCTTTCTTCCAAGGCATGCCTGGGAGGACTCGAACCTCCAACCTTTTGATTACCAGCTGAACACATTTTCAGTTTAAACCACCCAAAATCAAAAAACCAAACCCATAGTCATTGGCAAGGATTGTGAGGCTGGCACAGGACTGGGCAATGTTTCATTCTGCTGTGCATAGGGTCGCTATGAATCGGCAACGACTCGACAGCACCTAAGAACAACATAGCCAATGAGTTGATTCCAACTCATAGCTACCTGCACTGGGTTTCCAAAACTATAAATCTTTACAGAAGTAGATTGCCTCATCTTCCTCCTGTAGAGCAGCTGGTGGGTTTGAACCACTGACCTTCTGGTTAGCAGCCAAATGCCTTACCCTGTATGCCACCAAAGCTCCTTTAAACCACCCAGGGACTCACAAAATAAATGTAACATCATTAAAAAATGACGGGTAGTTGAATGTCAACTCCACATACCCTCTGCCCCCATCTCTTTCCCCAGAAGCTTAAAGAATAAGAACCAGATCATGTGAAGCCCAAAGAAAATTCAGGTTTGCTGAACATACATTTTGGTGAACAGAGAACAGAACTGAAGACTCTCCTATTGAACAGTGAATGAGCTAAAGGGAAACAGGCAGAGAAGAGACAGGATTTCCGACTTGTCCTCACAATGCCGAGGATAAATAACCAGAGGCTGCTCCCCCCAGACTCCACCCACACACAGAGCACAAAATAATTTATTTTTCTGGAATGCTCTCTGGTGAAGAAACCTCTCTAAAAAGAGAACGCTCATATAAATTAAAAAGATGTGTCTCATGCCATAGCACATCGACTTAGGGCTCGGATAAGGATGTTCTACCTAGCCTTTCCAGATCCTGCTTGCTGGGCACCTCAGCAGTGGTGGTGTCCAGTATGGGCCAGGGATGGCAGCTGGTCACTGCAGGAGAGGGGAGCAGGCATGAAGGGGCAGAGGAAGCACTGGAGGGTGGAGAGTGGAGGGCACGGGCTCTAGTAAATTGCTGGTATGCCTCCAGAAGCTAAGACCCTGAGTACTCCCAGGCAGGTATGCTCTTCATCTGTTACCAGAACCTCTCACAACAGACAATGCATGCTTATGAAGCAACTCCAAACTGTGGGCAGGAATAATAAATGGTGGTGGTTGCACAACATGATGAATATATTTAATGTCACTGAACTGTACAAGTGAAGACTGTTGAAATGGCCAGTATTTGGTTAACTATATATCTACCAAAAAAAAAAAACCTAAAAATTTTTAAAAACCTGTCATTACATCACAGCAGAATATGGAGTCTACAAAGTGGGTCAGAAACAGAGCATGTGGATAAAAGGTATTATTCCCTCTAGACTTTTTTGCTGTGTAAATTGAATAAATGCACAAGTGTTGTAGGCTGGTGCCTCTCCTCCGGGGCAGTGCTGTCTCCAGGAAGTTGGGAAGCAGACTTACTGTACCCCAAAGAAACCCCTCCACCAAGCCAGCCTGCTAGAAGAAAGCCTGCCAAAAAGGTTCCAAATATGACTATAGGAAGGAAAGGAGTCCCTGGGTGGTGTAAACAGCTAATACACTTGGCTGCTAACTGAAAGGTTGGAGGTTCTAGTCCACCCAGAGATCCCTTGTTAGAAAGACCTGGCAGTCTACTTCTGAAAATCAGCCTCAAAAAAACTATGAAGCACAGTTCTACTCTGACACACATGGGTTACCCTGAGTCAGTCAATTCGATGGCAACTTATTTTATTTTATTATTTTTTACAGGGAGGAAATGAGGGAAGGCATGAAAGCATCTTGAAGTTTTAGCCTCTTATTGTACTGCACCCTTGTTATATGTAAATGCCTGCTGCTGGTGTGGTCCATCAAGTTGATTACATTTCATAGTGACCCTATAGGACTGAGCAGAACTGCCCCCATTGGATTTCCCTTAGTTATGTGCTTAGCTGCTAACCAAAAGGTCAGTGGTTTAAACCTACCAGCCACTCCATGAAAGAAGATGTGGCAGTCAGCTTCCACAAAGATGACAGCCTTGAAAACCCTATGGGGCAATTCCACTTTGTCCTATATGGTGGCTAAAAGTCAGAACCCAATAACAATAGGTTTTTACCTATATGATAGCACATTCCCAGGTCTTTTCTCCCACGGAGCCACTGCTGGGTTTGAACATCCAACCTTTCATTAGTGAGTACTTAACTACTCGCTTACTTAACTACTTAACTACTGGGTGACCAGGGTTTCTTGTGTAAGACTAAGCCCTGGGAATAACATTCTCTATTAGTCAGATCTGGTCCCCATCACATGGTCTCTCAAAAAGTTTTTCTAAATCTGGAAACAGAAAACACAGATTTTGCTCTTAGCAAAATCCTTTGAACACTGACTATTCCTTTACAGAGGGAAGTCAGTCTCCAGACTTGTATGGTACCTAAGAAATCCCAGAACAAGGGATCATAAATTATTTTAGAGAAAAGTTTGTTGTTAGGTGACATCGAGTCGGCTCTGACTCATAGCAACCCTATGTACAACAGAACGAGACACTGGTATACTTGAGCCCATTGCTGCAGCCACTGTGTCAGTCCATCTCATTGAGGGCCTTCCCCTTCCTTGCTGACCCTCCATTTTATGAAGCATGGTATGTTTCAATTGTCCCTTCATACAACATAACCAAAGTAGGTAAGATGAAGTCTGATCATTCTCGCTTCCAAGGAGCATTCCGGCTGTACTTCTTCCAGGACAGATTTGTTTGTTCTTTTGGCAGGCCATAGTACTTTTAGTATTCTTCGCCAACACCACAACTCAAAAGCATTAACTCTTCATCAGTCTTCCTTGTTCATTGTCCAGTTCTTATGTGCATATGAGGTATCTACAAAGTGGGTCAGAAACAGAGCATGGGGATAAAAAGTATTATTTCCTCCAGACTTTCTTGCTGTGCAAATTGAATAAATGCACATGGCTTGGATTAGGCGCACCTTACTCTTCAAGGAGGCATCTTTGCTCATCAGCACTTTAAAGAGGTCTTTTGCAGCATATTTCCCCAGTGCAATGTTGTCTGACATCTTGACTGCTGCTTCTCTTGGTGTTGATTGTGGAATCAAGTAATACGGAATCTTTAAAAACTTCAATCCTTTCTCCACTTATTGTGATGCTGCTTATTGGACCAGTTGTGAGGATTTTTGTTTTATGTTGAGCTATACTCCATAGAGCAGATGGAAATCTTTAATCTTCATCAGTAAATGCTCCAAGTCATCCTCACTTTCAACAAGCAAAATGTGTCACCTGTGTATCACAGGTTGTCTTCCTCCAATCTCGATGCCACGTTCTTCTTAATATAATCCAGCTTCTCAGACTATTTGTTCAGCATACAGATTGACGGCAGGTAGGAAGCAGGAAGCCAGGGTGGATGGTGAGAACAGATAAAAGGGAGAGCCCCCAGGCAGGAAGCAGGAAGCCAGGGCAGATGGCCAGAACAGGTAAGGGGAAGGCCAGGTAGTGAGCAGAGTGGTTCACAACAACTAAAGGAGATGAACTTGTCTGTCATTTTGTCATACTGTGGTGGCTTGCATGTTGTTGTGAGGCTGGAGACTGTGCCATTGGTGTTTCAAAAGCTAGCAGGGTTGCTCATGGTGGATGGGTTTCAGCGAAGCTTCCAGATTGGAATAGACTGGGAAGAAGAAAGAGGCTATCTACTTCTCAAAGAATTGGCCAGGGAAAACCTTATGAATAGCACTGAAACACTGTCTGATATATTACTGGAAAACTTTATGAATGGCCCTGAAAGATGACTGATACAGTGCCAGAAGATGAGTCCCTTAGATCGGGAAAAGAAAAAAAAAAAAAAAAAAA
>NW_006921766.1:5458703-5471930 GCF_000298275.1 Orycteropus afer afer | reverse complement strand
GTGACCTTCGCCAGATGGAGTACACTGGAATCAGACTGACTACATCTATTGCAAGAGACAATGGAAAAGCTCAATATTTTAAGCCAAAACAAGACCAAGAGTTGACTGTAGAACAGACCATCAACTGCTCATATGCAAGTTCAACTTGAAGTTGAAGATGATTAAAACAAGTCCACAAGAGCAAAAATATGATCTTGAATATATCTCTCCTGAATTTAGAGATCTAAAGAATAGATCTGATGCACTGAACACCAATGACCAAAAACCAGAGGAATTGTGGGATGACATCAAGAACATTATCCATGAACAAAGTAAAAGGTCATTAAAAAGACAGGAAAGGAAGAAAAGACCAAAATGGATGTCAGGATAGACTCTAAAACTTGCCATTGAATGAAGAGTAGCCAAATCAAATGGAAGAAATGACAAGATAAAAGAGTTGAATAGAAGATTTCAAAGAGCAGTTTCAGAAGACAAAATCAATTATTATACTGAAATGTGCATGGAGTTGGAAAGCGAAAAGGGAAGAACACACTCAACATTTCTCAAGTTGAAAGAACTGAAGAAAAAAATTTAAGCTTCAAGTTGCAATACTGAAAGATTCTATGGGCACTATATTGAATAATGCAGGAAACATCAAAAGAAGATGGAAGGAATACATAGAGTCACTATACCAAAAAGAACTGGTCAATGTCCATCCATTTCAGGAGGTGGCATATGATCAAGAACCACTGGTACTGAAGGAAGAAGTTGAAGTTGCACTGAAGGAAGTGGCAAAAAACAAGGCTCCAGGAATTGATAGAATACCCACTGAGATGTTTCAACAAATGGATGCCATGCTGGAGGCACTCACTTGGCTATGCCAAGAGATATGGAAGAAGCTACCTGACCAACTGACTGGAAGAGATCCGTATTTGTACCTGTTCTGGTTACCTAGTGGTGCTCTGACAAGAATATACCACAAATGGGATGGCTTTAACAAACAGGAGTTTATTCTCCTACAGTTCAGGAGGCTAGAATTCTGATTTCCAAGTGCCAGGCTCCAGGGGCTGGGTGAAAGCTCCTCAGTCTTTTAGGCTTTAGCTCTGCATCTTGCTCCCAGTCCACTGAAGCTAGAGGCATCTCTTCACTCAGGCAGCTACTGGCTGCTGAGGCTAACAAGCCCAAAGTTAACAAATAAAATGGCACAGTCCCAATGTTACCAAACCACATCACAGGCCATTGATTCAAGTCTTGCAGACTCATGGAGAGAGAAAGCTGAGTGCCTTTAGGCAGAAGGTTTGTTGGCAGAGTGGGGTGCACCTATCAGCAGAGCTAAAAGAGCTTTGTAACACTTGCCTGAGTAGGGCAGAGGCTATGCTGAGAGGCCAAGGGCCAGGGAGAGGAATGCCTGTGGGCATGGCTGAGGGGAGGGTGTCCTGATCGAAGAACTGCATCCTAAGTGTTCCTGAATCTGAATTGTAACCTGTTACTTCCCTAATAATCCCCATAAGCATGATTATTGTCTGTGAGTTCTGTGTGGCCACTGCAATGGAATATCGAACTCAGCAGAGTAGTGAGTACCCTAGGAGAGATGGTTGGTGTGGTGTAGTAAATTACCTGGTATGGCTTTTCTAGCCATAAGTCTTTGTAAATTCTGTGGTGAAATTTGCTCTGAGCAATTGAGTGGCTTCTGATCATTAAAGTTATCCACCTAGGGTATTTCTGTTGAGAGTGGCACAGAGCAATGTTCTGGGAAGTCCGCCCTCTCTCTCAGGTGCTTAGAATTCTGATGTTATGATTAGTTAGTATGCCACTCTCCTGGGCTCAAAAGGAGGCCTCCTAAAGGCAGAAGAAGTCGCTGACTGCTGGCTGAGAAGGACGTGCTGCTGAGAGAAACGTGCTCCTGAGAGACACGTGCTGCTGAGAAATAGATGCAAGAGACACACACTGCTAAGAGAGACATACACTGCTGGGAGAGAGACTGTGAGACTGTTGGCTGAGAGACGGCGGGCTGAGAGAGACTGAGCGTTGTTCCTGAACTTGAATTGTAACTGGGTGTTTCCCCATTAAACCCCATGATCTGTGAGTTCTGTGTGGCCACTGCAGTGAATTACCAAACCCAGGAGAGAGGTGATGGGTGCTTTGGGAGGAATGGCTGGTGAAAGGGCTGGAGGGAGGCAGCATGTCTGGCCTTGCAGGAATAGGCCTTGGGCTATTAATAGTGATTCTGTCTTCCTCTTGTGGGGTTAGAGGAGGTCAGAACATGCAGCCTCACTGCCCCTTTAGCAGTTGGTGTCGGAAGTGGGATTTGTTGCAGTGGCTCCAGACTCATAGAAGCATGGGATTTTGTAAAAGAAAGAAAGAAGGGGCCTGGGAAGTGAAACTTTGGATTGTTAGATGGTTACTTTGGTTGGTGTTATCTATTAAACGAGATAATTGATCCTGAGGCCAGGGCTTTTGGTTACACCCAGCCAAAGCCTAAGACCATACACATAGAATGGGAAGGTAATCAAGGTGAATAGATGAACCAGGAATGTCTTTAAAAGGATTATGTGTTTTGGATTATGTGTTTATCTGAATGTACTAAGGCTATTGAATGTTCTCTTACTTGCTTGTACATTAGAAACAATTATGGGGTGTGGATAACAGAGAGCATGTAAGGCCGCCTTCAGCCAGTATTTGATTGGATATGTTAAAAGGGGAAATAAAATTTGCCCAGAAGAAACACAGGCTTTTGTTTCAAAGCCTGTGTGTAGAGTATAGGGGGCGTAGGTAGAAAACCTAAGACCCACCCAGTACTACTGAGGGAACAGAAGATCTGCATTTGAAGACAGAACCTACAAAAAAAAAAAAAGACTGCTTGGCTCTTTGAATTTTGAGCAAGCATTTAGGCTTTGGGTGTATCAAGGGAGGGAAGTCATGGTCCATGAGAGAAACCCCTTCTAGGACTGAAAGTTAAAGGAAACCAGTGAGCAGTCGGCTTGTATGCTACTCGCTTGTGACCAACTGTGTCCACTTGAGTGGAAATGGGGGAAGTGCAGCAAAGAACAAACAGGCTGAGTTTGGTACTCTTTGACCTAGGCCACAGAGGCTGGGGATGAGAGGAAGGTTGACTGGTCTGAAGTGCAATCAGTTGTGAGCCTGCGGGCATTGAAATAGTCCCTGAGGACTAAGGATGTGAGAGAAGGTGCTGGCTGGTCTGAAGTGAAGAGAAGAGTGTGACTCCCAAACTTGGCAGCTGGTACCCATGACCTACCTAGCTGGGATGGCTAGGGCTGAGCTGACCAGAACCCGACCAAATGACGAGGAAGATGTCTGACACTGAGCTGGTGTTAAGTTGCTGCAATTTGATGGCTTTTGCTGGGCTGGACTTTGCTTGTTTATGGATCCAGATGTCTGAAGTTTCCAACCAAAACAGAAGATTCTCCAGAGAGAAAGGACCATGCTTGTCTCCTTACTGTACTGGTTTGATAGGGATGGGCAAATTAGAAATTGGCTATCTAAATTGGGAGAAGATAAAGGCATGAAGTGGATGGCTTGCACACTTTCATGGGTGTGGTTATTCTTAAACTGATGTTAATTTTTGATGTATAAAAGGGATAATGACTAGAAAAGTCAGGGGGTGGCCTGTGATGTAGTAAATTACCTAGTATGGCTTTTTTAGCTGTAAGTCTTTCTAAACTCCATGGTGGAATTTGCTCTGAGCAACTGAGGGGCTCCCAATCATTAAAGTTATCCACCTGGGGCATTTCTGTTGAGTGGCACAAAGCAATGTTCTGGGAAGTTCACCCTCTCTCTCAGGTGCTTACAATTCTGATGTTATGATTGGTTAGCTTGGCCACTCTGCTGGGCTCAAAAGGAGGCCTCCTAGAGACAGAAGAAGTCTCTCTCTGACTGCTGGCTGAGAAGGATGTGTTGCTGAGAGAAACACACTCCTGAGAGATACACGCTGCTGAGAAAGAGACACTGAGAGATATGGGCTGCTGAGAAAGAGACACAAGAGACAAGCATTGCTGAGAGACACACACACTGCTGGGAGAGAGACTGTGAGAGACTGTTGGCTGAGAGACGGCAGACTGAGAGAGACTGAGCGTTGTTTCTGAACTTGAATTGTAGCCTGGTGCTTCCCTATTAAACCCCATAATTTGTGAGTTCTGTGTGGCCACTGCAGCAAATTACTGAGCCCATGAGAGAGGTGGTGGGTGCTTTGGGAAGAACAGTTGGTGAAAGGGCTGGAGGGAGGCAGCATGTCTGGCCTTGTAGGAATAGGCCTTGGTCTGTTGATGGTGATTCTGTCTTCCTCTTCTGGGGTTAGAGGAGGTCAGAACATGTGACCTCACTGCCCCTTTTAGCAGCTGGTGTTAGAATTGACAGAAAGTTTGGAAAGTGGCGGCATGTGGGACTTCCACCTTATGGGAATCAGCCTTGGGGTGATGCTGCTCGTGGTGGTTCCGTCTACCCCTTAGGAAGTTAGAGGAAGTTGGAGGATGTTTCTTCCACACTCTTTTAGCAAGAGAGAGGTTCACTGTGCCTGGTGCCACCAATAGATCAAATACATGAAGCAAAAATGCTTACTAGGGTTGGCACATGCCCAATATGAGTTTTAGAGGAAGGATGTGAAGACTGAATGGAAGATGAGGAAGCAGAAAAAGTATATCAGTAGTATTTTAAAACTGTTTTATTATTAAAATTTTGAATGCAGAATACTTTCAAATGTAGACAGAACAGGAGTAACAAACTCTCATGAACCCATCAGGCAGCCCAGTTACCATCAGTTGTGGCTGATCCTACCCCACCCACATCCCACTGACATCTTCTCACTGACATTATCTGGAAGCAAATTCTGGATATATGATTTCATTTGTAAACATTCCAATATGTACTTTTGAAAGGTAAAGACTCTTTAAAAATAAGAACAATACCATTAACACACTTAAAACATTTAATATTAATTCCTTATTATCTTCAAATAGCTAGTCAGTGTTCATATTTCCAATTACCTAATAAATGCCCTAGGAGCTCTGGTAGCATAGTACCTAAGGCATTTGACTGCTAACCAGAAGGCTGGCAGTTCAAACCCACCAGCCACTCCATGGAAAGAAGATGGGGCAATCTACTTCTGTAGTGATACTGCCTCGGAAACCCAAGGAGGGGTCGCTATGAGTTGGGTCCAACTCGATGGCACACAACAACAATAAATGCCCTGGCTGATGCAAACATTTAAGCCCTTGGCTACGACTAACTAAAAAGTTGATGGTTTGAAAGCCCTGGCAGAAAGATTACAGCCATTAAAACTCCATGGAGCACAGTTCTACTCTGACACACTTGTGGCTTCCATGAGTCAGACTTGATGGCAACTGTTTTGGTTTTTATTTGGTGATAAATATCATCAATGTGTTTGTGGGTTTCAGTCAGGATACAAACCACATTTCCACATTGCATGTGGTTGATTTGTGCCTTAAATCTCTTTTAATCTATTGGTTTCCCCCTGTGGTTGTGAAGTTTGTGTGTCAACTTGGCTGAGCCTGGTTGAGTGGTTGGGCAGCTGGTGGTAGTTATTCCACATGATGAGATTGGCACTCAATTCCATGGTGGAATCTACCACAAGCAGCTGAGTAGCTGCCTTTGGGATGTGGTTGCTTCCGGTATATAAGAAGCAGCTTTGGGAATGGTCTTGAGCTTATGGCATGCTTGGACCCTGCATGTAGCCGTGTCATTTTTCAGCAGCCTGCCATGCTCTGCCGACCTTGGGACTTTCAATGGACTTGACTTGAATGAATGTCCTGCCATGTGGTTTGGTAACACTGGGACTGTGCCATTTTATTTGTTGACTTTGGGCTTGTTAGCCTCAGCAGCCAGTAGCTGCCTGAGTGAAGGGATGCCTCTAGCTTCAGTGGGCCAGGAGCAAGAAGCAGAGCTGAATCCCAAGGCCAAGGGGATTTCACCCAGCCCCTAGAGCCTGGCACTTTGAAAGTGGGACTTAAAGCCTCCAAATTGTAAGATAAACTCCTGTTTGTTCAAGCCATCCCACTCATGGTATATACCTGTCAGAGCAGCACTAGGTAACCAAAACACTCACCATACCTTTTTCCTCCAACCTTTTGTTTTAAAGTAATCATAGATTTATATACACTTGTAAGAAATAATAGAGAGAGATTCCACCTACCCTTTACCCAGTTTCCCCAGTGATAGCATATTGCGTAGCTGGAATGCAGTATCACCACCAGGATATTGGCATTGATACAGTCAAGGCAGAGAACATTCCATCCCCACAAGGATGCCTCATGTTGCCCTTTTATAGCCATATCCACTCTGACTCCACTCCCTCAACCCGTCACTAATCTGATCTCTATTTCAGTAAATTTGTCTTTTCAGGGATGTTATATAAATGGAATCATACAATTTACACCTTTTGGCATTGGCTTTTTAGACTCAGCATAATTCTCTGGACATTCACCTAAGCTGTTGTGTCTATCAATAGTTCATTCTTTTTTATTGCTGAAGAACATTCTATGGTGTGGATGTATCACAGTTTGTTTAACCATTCACTTGTCGAAGGACAGCAGGATAGACAAGTATCTTCATATCAGTTGTCATTAAGTCAACTCTCATGTAACTCATATGTGGTAAAGTAGAACTGTGCTTCACAGGGTTTTCTTTTTTAAATTAATGTTTTATTTTTGGTGAAAACATAGGCAGCAAACCTGCTTCTATTTAACAGTTTGTAGACACAAGGAATCGTGACATTAGCCCCACCCCCCATTCGTCTCATCTATGCTTTAAAAGAGCTATTGTCCATTTGGTCTTATATACATATATAGATACACACACACACATACACACACATATTTAAAAGAATGCAATACTCAAGGGTAAAAATCTTACTTGTTGAGCTACACTGTTACTTAGTTTAAAGATGACTTCAGGGGACAGTTTCTATTGAAGGTTCGAAGAGTCTTGGGACTCCTCCAGTTCAATAGGTCCAGTAAGTCTGGATTCTTTGAGAATTTCAAGTTCAGTTCTACACTTTTCTCTCTATCAGGATCCATCTATCATGTCCCTGATGAGAACATTTGATAGTGGTTGCTAAGCACCATCTAGTTCTTCTGGTCTCAGAGTTAAGAAGTGAGTGGTTCATGGAGACAATTTGTGCTGTAGTCCAGTTCCTTCTCTGATTCTTGAGTTTCCTTCTTTTTCTTTTGTTCCAGATGAATAGAGACCAATAGCTGTCTCTTAGATGGTCACGTGTAAGCTTTTAAGACCCCAGATACTACTCACCATACTGGAAGGAAGAATATAAACTTTAAGAACTATCTTATGCCAACTGACTGGGTTATCCTATAAGATCATGACCCTAAGCCTTCAAACCAAAATAACTACTCCTGTGAAGTGATTGGTTATATCTAATTACTATCACTACCTGTAGCACCCCCTTTGTTGTTGTCATTGTTGAAAATTTATATATAACCTAGCATTTATCAATCCATCCTTTTTTCTTACGTATAGCTTATTGACATCAATTACATTTGTAAAAGTGTGCAAATGCACCCACATTCAGTGTGATCTTTCCCATTACCATAAACAAAAAGTGACTACTACCGAGGGAATATTTTTTTGTTTTACCTCCCCTCCTCTCCAATCCTGGTAACCACCAATGGACACTCACATTGTTGTTGTTATGTGCTGTTGAGTCGATCCCAACTCATAGTGACCCCTCCTTGGGTTTCTGAGGCAGTATCACTATGGAAGTAGATTGCCCAACCTTCCTTCTGAGGAGTGGCTGGTGGGTTTGAACTGCCAGCCTTCTGGTTAGCAGTCAAGTGCCTTAGGCACTATGCTACCAGAGCTCCCAACATTAACATTAGTCTCTGTATATTTACCTAGTCATTTCATAAAAGTTAGACATACACTATTTGTCTTTTTGTGATTGACTGATTTTGCTCAATGTAATGTCTTCCATGTTCATCCACATTGTAAGATGTTTTGGGAACTCATTATCCTTTATGGCTAAGCTAAGTAGTATTCCATTGCATATATGTACATTGCTTATCCATGCATCTATTGATAGGCACTTAAGTTGTTTCTGGTTTTTGTTTGTTTGTTTTTGCTATTGTGAATAGTGCTGTGATGAACATGTTATTGTTGTTAGGTGCTGTTGAGTTGATTCTGACTTATAGCGACCCTGTGTACAACAGAACAAAACACTGCCCAGTCCTTGGCCATTCTCACAAATATTGGAGCCAATTGTTGTAGCCACTATGTCCATCCATTTCATTGAGGATCTTCCTCTTTTTCATGATCCTCTACTTTACCAAACGATGAACGTAGGTGTGCCTGTGTCTGTTTGTGTCATTTCTTTTAGATTTCCAGGGTATGTACCTAGGAGTGGAATTGCTAGGTCATATGGTAATTTTCTTTTTAGCTTTTTCAAGGAATTGCCAGACTGTTTTCTGCAAGGATTGTACCATTTTACATTCCCATCAGCTATGGATGAGGGTCCCAATTTTGCCCATATCCTTGCTAACATTTGTCATTTTCCTTTCTATATCTTAGCCATCCTAGCCACTGCCATTGTGTCGATTCTGACTCATAGTGAACTCCACATGGTTTTCAAGTCTCCTGTGGAACAGCTGGTAGGTTTGAACTGCTGACTTTCTAGTTAGCAGCCCAATGCCTTAATTGCAGTGCTACCAGAGCTCCTTAGCCATCCTAGTTGGAGTTAAATGTTGTATCATTGTGGTTGTGACTTGCAACTCTTGGATGGCTAATGGCATTGAGCATCTTTTCACGTGTCTGTTGGCCTTTTGAACATCCTCTTCAGTGAAGTGTCTGTTCATGTTACTTTGCCCATTTTGTGATTGGGCTATTTGGTTCAGGAGCTCTTCCCTTTCTATATAAAATTGAGGTTAGTTTTTCCATTTATGTAAAGAATGCTATTAGTAGAAGTTTTATGTATTTTTTAGGTATTAGACCCTTATTGGTTATATTGTTCCTGAAGATTTTTTCCCAATCTGTAGGTTATGTTTTTATTCTTTTGATAAAACCTTTTGATGAATATAAGTATATAACTTTTATGAGGTCCCAGTTATCTATTTCATTTTCTGCTGCTCATGAATTTGCTATTGTTTGATAATCTCCATAATCACTAAAATAATTTCAGTGATAATCACTAAAACACATTAAGTCCCATAGCTTTGCTCCTATATTTTCTTCTAAGAACTTTATGCTTTTAGATTCAACAGTTTCATCCTTGAACCACTTTTAATTAGTTTTTGTGTATGGTATGAGGTATGGATCTTGCTTCATTTTCCTCTATGTGGAAATCCAGTGTTGATAGCACTATTTGCTGAAAAGACTGTTCCTTTGCCATTGAGTGGATTTTGCTCCCTTGCTGAAAATCAATTGGCTATAGATGTTTGCATTTATTCCCAGGTTTTCAATTCTATTCCTTTGGTCTATGTGTCTATCATGAAACCAGTACCTGGTGGTTTTGATTAATACAGCTGTATAATATGCTCTGAAGTTGAGAAGTGTGAGGCCTCCCACTTTATTGTTCTTCAAAACTGCTTTGGCTATTTGGGGTCTCTTGTCTGACCAAAATTGTGGATGGTGCATATAAAAGGCTGGACGTTCAAATCCACCCAGAGGTGCCTCGGAAGAAAGGCCTGGTGATCTACTTCCGAAAAATCAGCCACTGAAAACCTATGGAGCACAGTTCTACTCTGACACACACATCATGAGTCAGAGCTGACTTGACAGAAACTGGGTTTTCTCTGGGTTCTGACGTCACTACAATGAACTTTTCTGGGTCTCTGGAACAAGGACTCGGAAGGCAGGTTCTCCTTGGCCCTGCCCCCACAACATCCAGGCTCCTAGAACTAAAGTCTTTCTCCTCTGTGAGCCCCCAGGAGGTCAGCTGCTTTTGCCTGTCCTTGCTTTTAAAGGCCTCTGCCTCCCTTCCTCTGATACTAAGCCTGTTTAAAGGTTTCCAGCCACTTGAACTTAGAAGAAAGTTCAAACAGAAAATCTGTGGTGGCAAAAAAATCTTGCAAACCGATAATGCTGTTCAAGAAACAGCAGCTTTTCAGGAAATGGTCTGGCATCCACAGGAGCATTTATCAGCCCAAATGAAACAAAGTCACTTTCTTGTCCAGGTATTCCTGGGGTAGCCATCATCTCCAGGTGTGCTGAGGGCAATATGGGGCACAGAGCAACAAGTATGAACCTGCTCTCCTTCATGCAGAATGGATGATGGTCTCTAGAACCACACTGACTTTTTATAACTTTATAGAAAATTCATACAGAACTCAGAATATTCAGGTGAAATTCCCGCACAAGGGAGATGGCAGTCCAGAGCTTGTCTAAAGTAGAACCCAGATTTCACTAGACAAATTTTTCTTCAATTTCCATTTCTGGGGAGAATTCAGCAGAATGTTTCAATTCCCCAAGGAAGTACTACAAGTTCCTTTCTAAGTTGTTGTTAGCTGAAGTTGAGTCAGCTCCAACTCATGATGACCTTATGTATAACAGAACAAAACATTGGCCCTGCACCATCCTCACAGTCATTGCTATATTTGAGTCCATTGTTACTACCACTGTCAATCCATCTCATTGCAGGTCTCTCTCCTTTTTCCAGACCCTCTACTTTACCAAGTATGTTTTTTTTCCAGCTGTTGCTCTTTCCTGATGACTTCTCCAAAGTAAGCAAGATGAAGTCTTGCCATCCTTGCTTCTAATTCTGACTGTACTTCCTCCAAAGAGATTTGTTCGTTCTCCTTGCAGTCCACAGCATATTCAATATTCTTTGCCAACACCACAATTCAAATGTTTCAACTCTTCTTTGTCTTCCTTTTTCATTGTCCAGTATTTACTAACATGTACTTTCACTAAGCACAAAGGGGAAAAGTTCTGGAACAATGTACATGGGCTTTCCTTGTTCTTGCGAAGGCAGTTCTCCTTGCCAGGGTCAATCACAAGCTCACTCACCTGAGCAGGGCTCTGGGGCAAAGTTACATGAGGGCTCCATGCCAACCTTACTTCTCCTACTCAATAAACAGTGCTAATGTTCTGATTGGTGACACAACAGTAGGAACAATGGACTCAAACACACCAACAAAAACAAAAATGGTGCAGGACTGACAACATTTCATTCATGATCCCCATGAGTCAGAATTGACTTAATGGCAATGAAGAGTACCCACAGCATTCTGAAGTCCTCAGAGGCCATGAACCCTATGCTATGGGGCCTGAGTTCCTTTCTAGGGCTGAGAACATTCTCTGTGCAGCACTCTGAGAGGCGGGACGACACCCCTGCCACCCTGGGCTCAGAAACCACAGGACTCGCATCTGACTATTCTGAGTTCTGTGTGAATTTTTTATAAAATGAAAAAAACTCAGTGTAGTTCTAGGGAACACAAGCCACTCAGTATTCTCTGTACAAATGTTACAGTCAAATACTAATCTAGAGAGTAATGACAAAGAGAATAAAATGGCAACTCCTAGCACAGACCAACTCAATGCAGAATTTGGCCCCAAAAGGCAGAGGGCTCTTTTTTCCCAGTAAAATATATCTGTGTAAGAAGTCTTGCAAAGAGTGAAAGAAAAGCTACTGAAGGTTATAGCTAACGTCATCTGAAAAAACTTTTAAAAAATGACTTCTTAATGTCATCTCTAAAGACGGAGATTTTAGAAAAAGCAATCATATTTTTAAAACACTGGAAAATGAAAATTTTCACAATTTCAAAGGACAAGTAGCTAAAAACAAAACCCAAAGAAAAAGGTGTTTTTAAGGAGGTTGGTGATGTAAGTGTGGAATGAAGATTCTCTTTTATCTGTTAACCTGGTTGGGAATTTCCTGGCACTCCTTCCCCTGCAGGATCACACAGTTGTACATAGGGTTGCTATGAGTCAAAACCAACTCAACAGCTCCTAACAACAGCCACCTCTTCCTACATACATGAAAGAGAGGACAGGTTAAGAAGCAAGGAGGACCATTCTGGAGCCTGCTACCGGCCTGAAGGGTTTATCAGGGTCTTGTTTTTGCAGTGTCAAGATTAGCACTACACAACAAAAATATTAAGTGGGCCCCACAAGTACTTTTGTTATTGATGTTTTAACTTTTTACTTTGAAATAATTATGGATTCCCAGGAAGTTGTAAAAATACTACAGAAGGTCCCTATATTCTTTACCCAGTATCCCCCAAAGGTTGTATCTTACAATACTACAGTATATCAAAACTCTTACAATCTAAAACCAAACCCATCGCCATCAAGTCTATCCCACCTCATGGTGACCTCATGTGTTTCAGAGTTGAACTGTACTCCATACGGTTTTAAATGGCTGTAATCTTATGGAAATATAGTCAGGGCTTTCTTCCATAGTGTCACTGCATGAATTCAAACCACAAACTTTTGAGTTCGTAGCCAAGAGCAAATTGTACCACCCAAAGAGCTACAGATTTGTATCTAAAAAAAAAAAGGAAAAGAAAAGAAAACCCAAAACCAAGCTTGTTGCCATTGAGTTGATAGTTGTTATTGTTGTTGTTACTTGCCATCAAGTTGGACCCGACTCATAGTGACTCCTTCTTGGGTTTCCAAGGTAGTATCACTATGGAAGTAGATTGCCTAACCTTCCTTCCAAGGAGCAGCTGGTGGGTTTGAACCGCCAGCCTTCTGGTTAGCAATCAAGTGCCTTAGGCACTATGCTACTAGAGCTGCTATTGAGTCAATAATACAAAATCAAAACCAGGAAGCTGACATTGGTACGATGAGTGTGTGTAGTTCTATGCCATTTTATCACATGTGGAGATTCCTGTAAACACCACATAATCAAGATACTGAACTATCCATCACCACAAAGATCTCCCTTATGAAACCCCTTTGGGATCACACCCACCCTCCCCACCACCACCATCCCTAACACGTCACCACTACTAATCCATCCTCCATCTCTATCATTTTCTCATTTTAAGAATATTACATAAACAGAATCATACAGTGCGTAATCTTTTGGGATTAGCTTTTTCACTCCACAAAATGCCCTCGTCATCCATCCAGATTGCTGTGTACATCAATACTTCACTCCTTGTGTGTGTGTGTGTGTGTTTTCATTTTTTTTTTAATTGTGATTTGGGTGAAGATTTACAGAGGAAATTCACTTTCCATACAGCTGTTCACATAAACTTTGTCTCATGTCATTGACCACAGTTTACCACAATGCAACAGCTCCCCTCCCACTTCCTCCCCATA
>NW_006921766.1:5456427-5458285 GCF_000298275.1 Orycteropus afer afer | reverse complement strand
CTTCACTCCTTTTTATCATTGAGTAGTATCCCATGGTGTGGATGGAGCACAGCTTTATTGAAGAACACTTTTTTTCCTCCCCAGTTTAGGGCTACTATGAATAAAGCTGCTATAAACAACTGTGTATGGGTATGATGTGGATGTAAGTTTTAATTTCTCTGGGTTAAATGCCAGAGTACAATTACTGGGTAATATGGTGTTGTAGTTCAGGTTGTGTGTCAACTTGTCTGGGTCATGGTTCTGAGTGATGTGGTAGCTTGATGCAGTTATTCTCCATGATGAGACTGAATCTGGTGTAATCAACTCCATGGTGGAATCTGCTGTGAGCAGCTAATTAGTTACCTTCAGAGTGTGGCCTGCTTCCAATATATATGGAGCAGCTTTAAGAAAGGCCTCTAGTTTTTTGGCACATTTGGATCCTGCATTTGGCCAAGTTTGCATCTCTAGTTCCTGGACTTGAACCAGTGGCCTGCCGTGTTGCCAGCCAACCTTGGGGTTGTTCCTGGATTTGAACCAGTGGTCTGCTGTGTTGCTTGCTGGTCTTGGGATTGTGCCATTTCACTTGTTGATCCTGGGTTTGCCAGCTTCAGCAGCCAGCAGCTGGCTGAGTTAGAAGCCTCCAGTTCCAGTGGGCCTGGAATAAGAGGCAGAGTTGAAGCCCAAGGTCAAGGGGCCTTCACCCAACCCCTAGAGCCGGCACTGTGAATTTAGACATCAAGCCTCATAAACTGTTAAAGCCATCTACTTGGGGTATTTCTGCTATAGCAGCACTAGAGAACCAAGATAAATGGTAAACAAATGTTTAGTTTTATCAGAAAGTGCCAAACTGTTTTCCAAAGTGGCTACACCATTTTACATTCCTACCAGCAATCTCAGAGGGATCGTTTCTCTGCATCCTCACCAGCATTTGCTGTTGTCCCTTTTTTTTTTTTTTTTTTTCATTTTAATCATTCTATAGCTATATGAAGGAACTCTGGTGGTGCAGTGGTTAAGGCATTCGGCTGCAAACCAAAATGCTGATGGTTCAAACCCACCAGCAGTTTGACAGGAGACAGATGAGGCAGTCTGCTTTTGTAAAGATTTACAGCCTTGGAAATCCTGTGGGGCAGTTCTACTCTGTCCTATAGGGTCACTACAGAGTCAGTATCAACTCAATGACAGTGGGTTTTTTTTTTTGTTTGTTTTTATAGGTGTATATTGGTATCTCCTTATGGTTTCAATATGAATTTTCTAATGGTTAACGGTGTTGAGGAGGCAATGGTGTTTCCATGGTGAAACTCTCACCATCCATGTGGAAGACTGGGTTCCAATCCTGGCCAATGCACCTCATGTGAAGCTACTACCCAACCGTCAGTGGGGCCTGCATGTTGCTATCATGCTGAACAGATTTCAGCAGAGCCTCCCCATGAAGAACTAGGAAGAAAGGTCTTGCCGTCTACTGAAAATCAGCCAATGAAACCCTATGGGTCACAAGGGTCTGATCTGCAGCCTATTTTGAGGTTGGTGCTGGACCAGGTAGCATTTTATTCCATAGTGCATGGAGTTGCCATGCACTCAATGCCTGCTAACAACAACATTCAACTTCTTTTTCTGTATTTACCTGCCATTTGTATGTTCTCTTCAGTACAATGTCTCTTCATGTTTTTGTCCATTTTCTAGTTGGACTGCCTGTGGTTATTGTTGTTTTAACTATTGTCTTTCAAAAGATCTTTACATTCTCTAGATCCTTTGTCAGATATGTCATTTGTAAATATTATTTTTCCAATCTGTAACTTTCTATCCTCTTAACAGGGCCTTTCACACAGAGCAAAGGTTTCTAATATTGATGGAACCCAATTTATTAATTTTTCCTTTTGTG
>NW_006921766.1:5445694-5452107 GCF_000298275.1 Orycteropus afer afer | reverse complement strand
TCTTCTCTGAATGTTTTGTAGAATTCTCCAGTGAAACCGTCTGGGCCAGGACTTTTTTTAGTTGGTAATTTTTTGATGACCTTTTCAATTTCTTCTTCTGTGATGGGCCTGTTCAACTTTTATGTGGAACATTCTTTTGGTGTCAAGTCTTAGACTGCTTCACCAACCCCTAAGTCCAAAGAATTTCTTCTAAAAACTTTATAATACATTGTCATCGAGTTCAAATCCAACTCATAGTGACCCTATAGGACAGAGTACAACTGTCCACAGAATTTTCAAGGCTGTAAATCCTTACAGAAGCTGAGTGTCACACCTTTTTCCCACAGAATATGGAGTGGGTTCAAACTGCCTAGCTTTCAGTTAGCAGCTGAGTGCTTAACCACTGCACCACCAGGACTCTTTAAAAAGCCTTATAGGTTTACATTTTACCCTTTGGTCTATGACCCATTTTGAGTTAGTATGTGTATATTATGTGAGATTCAGGTACAGGTTCATATTTTTGCCTATGGATATTCAACTGCTCCAGCATCATTTGTGGAAAAGGCTACCCTTTCTCCACTGAACGACTTTTGCATCTTTGTTGGAACCAGTTGGCCATGCTTGTGAAAGTCTGTTTCTGGGTTCTCTATTCTGTTCCGTTGATCTATGTGTCTAGCTCTCCACCTCATCTTAATTACTACTGCTTTATATATTTAAAAAAAAACACTACTATTAAGTCCATTTCAACTCATAGTGACCCACATTGGGTTTCCAAGGCTATAAATCTTTAAGGAAGTAGATTGCCTCATCTTGCTCCCCCAGAGCACCTGGTGAGTTTGAACCAATGACCTGGTTCCAAAAAATCATAAATCAAACTCACTGCCATGGAGGCAGTTCCGACTCATAGTGACCCCCTTTGATTTCTGAGTTTGTAGATCTTTATGGAACTGGATTGCCCAGTCTTCCTTACGCAGAGTGGCTGGTAGGTTTAGAACTGCCAGTCTCTGGTTAGGAGCTCTGGTGGCGTAAGTCAATTGCCTTAGGCACTACGCCACCAGAGCTCCTTCTGACCTGGTTAGCAACCAAATATCTCACCCATTACCACCAGAGTTCCTTACTACTGCTTTATGGTAAGCCTTAAAATCAGATACAGTGATTCTTCCTACTGTATTCTCCTTTTTCAAATTGTCCTAGATAATTTAGGTTCCTCTTCCTTTCCACATAAATTTTAGAACTATTATATCTAAAAAAAAAATCTGGCTTAGATTCACACATACAATTTTAATAATGTATTTTATAGTGCCTAAGGCATCTTACTTCTAACCAGTGGCAGTTCAAACCCACCAGCCACTCCTCGGAAGGAAGACTGGGCAATCTATTTCCATAGAGATACCGCCTCAGAAACCCAAGGAGAGGTCGCTATGACTCAAATTGACTCGAAGGCAGTGTATTTGTTTTTTTCTGGTAATATATGCAAAATATTATCATTTCAACATGTAATTAATATAAAATACTAATAGAATATTTTACATTACTTTTCAGTATCAAGTCTTAGAAATCCTGTGTGTATTTAACACTTATACCAAAACCAAACCAAATTCACTGCCATAGAGTGGATTCCAATTCATAGCAACCCTCATTGGGTTTCCAAGGCTGTAAATCTTTATAGAGTGGCTGGGTGGGTTCAAACTACCAACCTTCTGATTAGTAACCAAATGCTTTAACCACCGCACCACCAGAGCTCCTTATTTTACACTTATTTGTTGTTGTTGTTATGTGCCGTCAAGTCAGACCCGACTCACAGCGACCCCTCTTTGGGTTTCCGAGGCAGTATCACTATGGAAGTAGATTGCCCCATCTTCCTTCTGAGGAATGGCTGGTGGGTTTGAACCGCCAGCCTTCTGGTTAGCAGTCAAGTACCTTAGCCACTATGCTACCAGAGCACATCTCAATTCAGACCAACCACATTTCAGATGCCTTGTTCTAGAGATGCAAAAAAAAAAATTTAAGGAAAAATCATTAAAGAGAAAAAACAAAACAGTGACTCCTGTTTTCAAAAATATGTGCTACCGAACAGCAGAACACACAGATCAGTGGAATAGAACTGACAGCCCAGAAATAAACCCACACATCTATGGTCAATTGATTTTTGACAAGGGTGCTAAGTCCTTCTGCTGGGGAAAGAAGAGTCTCTTCAATAAACAGCATTGGGAAAACTGGATTTCAATATGCAGAAGAATGAAACTGGATCTATGACTCATATTATACACAAAAACAAATTCAAAATAGATTAAGGACCTAAGTGTGAAAACTAAAACCATAAAATTCTCAAATGAAAATGCAGAGGCAAGTGTGTTGAGTCCAGCTTTTAACAATGGATTATCTAATATAATAACAAAACCATAAACAGTAAAAGACAAAATAAGAAAATGAGACCTCAGAAAAATGAGAAAGTTCTGTTCATCAAAAGCCTACCAAAAAAGTGAAAAGCTATCAACCAGAAGAATATCTTCAGAAACCATATATCCAGTAAGAATCTAATTACTAAAACATGTATAACACTTTGACAATTGAACAACAAAAAGACAAATACCTGATCAAAAACTGGCAAAGGACTTGAATAGATATTTCATCAATGCATGAAAAGATGCTCAACATTATTAGCTATCAAACCAAAAAAACCCAACCCACTGCTATCAAGCTCATTCCAACTCATAGCAACCCCTGTTGGGTTTCCAAGGCAATAAATCTTTATGGAAGTAGATTGCTTCATCTTCCTTCCACCAAGTGGCTGGTAGTTTTGAACCACCAACCTTCTGGTTAGCAGTCAAATGACTTAGGCAATGTGCCACAAGAGCTCCTTTAGCTATCAGAGAGATGGAGATCAAAACCAGAATGATTATCAGTTCAGTCCCTACAAGGATGAGTAAGATTAAAAAAACAAACACACACACACACACACACACACAAAAAAAAAAAAAAAAAAAACAGAAAACAAATGTTGACAAGGATGTGGGAATACTGGAACCATTATTCTTTGCTGGTGGGAATGCAAAATGGTACAGTCGTTTGGAAAAAAATTGTGGCAGTTCCTCAAAAAATTAAAAATAGAACTACTATGTCATTGTTGTTAGGTACTGTTCAGTTGGCTCCAATTCATTGCAACCTCATGTACAACAGAACAAACACTGCCTAGTCCTGCACCGTCCTCACAATTCTTCCTATGCTTGAGCCCATTGTTACATTCACTGTGTCAATCCGTCTCACTGAGGGTCTTCCCCTTTTTTGCTGACTCTCCACTCTACCAAGCATGATATCCTTCTTCAGGGAGTGGTCCCTTCTGACAACGTTGACCAAAGTAGGTGAGACGAAGTCTGGTCATTCTTGCTTCCAATGAGTACTCTGGCTGTACTTCCTCCAGGTCAGATTTGTTCATTCTTCTGGCAGTTCATGGTATTTTCAGTATTCTTTGCCAATACCACATTTCAAATGCATCAATTTGTCTCTGGTCTTCCTTATTCACTGTCCATCTTTCCCATGCATATAAGGCAACTGAAAATATCATGGATTGGATCAAGGGTGGCTTAGTCTTCATTGTGACATCTTTACTCTTTTACACTTTAAAGAGGTCTTTTGCAGCCCATTTGCACACTATAATACGATGTCTAATTTCTTGACTGCTGCTTCCATGGGTGTTGATCATGGATCCAAGTAAAATGAAATCTTTGACAACTTCAATCTTTTCTCTCCATTTATCATGACGTTGCTTATTGGTCCAGTTGTGAGCCCTTTTTGTTTTCTTTATGTTGAGGTGTAATCCATACTGAAGACTGTATGTAGTCTTTGATCTTCATCAGTAAGTGCTTCAAGTCATCTTCACTTTCAGCAAGCAAGGTTGTGTCATTTGCATATCACAGGTTGTTAACAAGTCTTACTCTAATCCTGATCCCACATTCTTTATATTATAGTCCAGCTTCTTAGATTATTTGCTCAGAATATAGATTTAAAGTATGGTAAAAGAATACAAGCCTGACACACCCCCTTCCTGATTTAAACCTTGCACTATCCCTGTTTCAGTTCTCTAGTGTTGCTCTAACAGAAATATGACAAATGGGTGGCTTGAACAAACAGGGATTTACTCTGTTACAGTTTAGGAGGCTAGAAGGCCAAGTTCAAGCACCAGGTCTTGGGGCTGGGTGAAGGTCTCTCAATCCTGGGCTTCAGCTTTGCCTCTTGCTCTGGCCCACAGAAGCTGGAGGCTTCTCTTAACTCAGGCAGCTGCTGGCCACTGAGACTGATAAGCCCGAGGTCAACAAATAAAATGGCACAGTCCCAAGATTATCAAGCAACATAGCAGGCCACTGGTTAAACAATTCCACATGGCAAACCACTGATTACTTGGGCAAACACAGGATCCAGATGTGCCTAGAAGCTCGAGACCTTTCTCCAGGAGTCTTTTTATATGCTGGGAGCAGACCACATCCCTAAGGCTGCACACAGTAGATTTCCCCTCAAGTTGATTACCAGTCTCATCATGTGGAATAACTACATCCAGATGCCCAACCACTCAAAACCTCCATGGGCTTCAGTTTCATCTGTAAAGTGAGAGGGTTGGACTATATACTGAATCCTCTTCCAGCCTGCACAGGTACAATTTTTAAATTCAATTCATCATTGCAACCTCATAAAACAGTGGTTCTCAAACATTTTCATCCCACGATCCTCTACTCCCATCTGTGATGAAATGGCAAAATACAGCAATCACTCCTTGCCTACCATCCAACAAAGCTGAAATTCGTGAATTTGGCATTGACAATTCTATAAACTGACTCTAACTTCCCTTTCTCTCAAATCTTATTTCCTATTACACATAATGATTTGCTCCAGCCAAATTAAGTGATTTTCTATGCCTCAAGATTTTTCATTTCTGGCCTTTCCCTGGTCCTCCAATGCCCTGTAACCCCCACTCCACCACTGGCACTACTGCCTACTGTCTCAGTCTGGATTCAATTATCTCTCTCTCTCGGAGCACTTGAAAGTTTTAAAGCCGTAGGCTGTCACTGTTTATGCCCACACCCTTTCTCCCTACTAAAGTGAGTACATATTGAGGCAGCAGTGGGTCAGTGGTAGAATTTTCACCTTTCATGCAGGAGACCCAGATTTGATTCCTGGCCAACGCATCTCATGTGCAGCCACCACCCATCTGTCATCGAACGCTTGCATGTTGCTGGGATGCGAAACAGGTTTCAGTGGCACTTCCAAACTAAGATGGACTAGGAAGAAAGGTCTGGCCATCTACTTTAGAAAATCAGCCAATGAAAACCCTATTGATCACAATGGTCCAACCAGCAACCAATCATGAGAATGCTGCAGAACCCAGCAGTGATTCATTCCACTGTGCGTGCACTCACTATGAGTTGGAGCCAACTCAAGGGCAGTTAACAACAACAAAATGAGTGAATACATGTGTGGTAGTTAAGGTCATGTGTCACCTTAGCTGGGCCTGGGTTTGAGTGGCTGGGCAAATGGATGTAGTTATTCTCCATGGTAAAATTGGTAATCAACTCCATGGTGGAATCTACTATAAGCAGCTGAGTAAGCTGCCTTAGGGATGTGATCTGCTCCCACTATATAAGGAAAAGCTTTAGAAATGGTCTGCAGCTTTGGTACATTTGAATCCTGCATGCACATGAGTCGTACGGCAGCCTGCCATGTTGTCTGCCAGTCTTGGGACTCTTAATGGACTTGAATCAATGGCCTGCTATGTGGTTTGGTAATATCCTTTTTATTTGTCGACCTTGGGTTTGTCAGCCTCAGCAGCCAGCAGCTGCCTGAGTGAAGAAAGCCTCCAGCTTCAGTGGGCCGGGTACAAGAGGCAGAGTTGAAGCCCAAGGTCGAGGGGCTTCACACAGCCTCTAGAGCCTGGCACTTTGAATTCAAACTTCTATCCTCCCAAACTGTAAGAAAATAAACTTCTGTTTATTAAAGCCACCCATTCATGGTATTTTCTGTTAGAGCAACATGAAGTAACCAAAACAACATGTAAGACAGACTTCAAGTCTGACAGGTCACTGCACTTTCCTAGCCAGGCCACATGTCGTCCAGTGACTGTATGTTTAATATTTCATCATCGCAAGACTAATTTCCAAAGAGCTAAATCATCTGATCCATTGACTGACCATCCAAGATCTGCAGGCTCACTGATGTGGACATAGGAAGCGCAAAGTCAGTCTCCATGTGTTCTATTCTAAAACATGATTGTGTTGGATTGGGTTCTCTAGAGAAACACAAAAACCAGCAAAGTGTATATATATATTTATAGAGAGAGAAAGAGAGAGAGAGAGAGATTTATCTTAGGTAAATGGCTCACAAGCGTGTAGAAGCCGACAAGTTCAAGCTGAAAAGTTCGTCTCTGGAGGGGGATGGGGCCCGGA
>NW_006921766.1:5435725-5442531 GCF_000298275.1 Orycteropus afer afer | reverse complement strand
CGCTGGTTGCTGTTCCCAACAAAGAATGAATCCGAAACCTCCAGGGCGAGCGGCGAGCCGCTCACTCAAGGAAGTATATAGTCCGGAATGCCGTTCTTCCAGCTTGTCCTTGGAATAGCATTGCAGGTAGGCCACACCCCTGGGGAAACTCCCCTTGGGAAGACCGGCCGCTCAGAACTCAGTCATCTGATCCATCATGGGAACCACCACTCACAACTGGAGTCCAGCCAAGTTGACACATCTTCAACTATCACAATGATAAACGTGGAGCCACTAGCCTCTGTTACCATGGACAACGAAACCAGCAGCTCTCCGAACTTTGGTTGAGTTACAGCACCTCAATATGGTTCTGTGCTGGCTTTTGTCACCTCAAAAATGACCCAGCCCAGAAGACAGGTCCTCCTGGGACCACATGGACGCCTCCCCCACCATTCAGACTTCCCTTCTCTACACAAGTGGTCCAGAGTCCTGCTGTTCACTCGCTCTCTACTCGAAAATCTGCACACACCTACACAGTAATGTTGAAAAGGCTATCCTCTCAACAGTGAATTGCCTTTGAACCTTTGTCAAATGTTCCATTGGGTGCTTTCTAACCTGAGGGACTTGTCTTCTGGCACTATACCAGGCCATATTTCCCTGCTATTCATAAGGAACATCATGATAAGTGAAGAAACTATTAAAAGTTGTCAGAGATTTCATTTTGCTTGGATCTACAAACCAATGCCCATGGAAGCAGCAATCAAGAATTCAAACAACATATTGCACTGGGGAAATCTGCTGCAAAAGATCTCTTTAAAGTGTTCAAGAGGAAAAATACCACTTTGAAGACTAAGGTGTACATGACCAAAGCCACTGTATGTTCAATCACCTCATATGCATGTGAGCTGGACAATGAACAAGAAAGGCCCCAGAAGAATTGATGCATTTGAACTGTGGTATTGGCAAAGAATACTGAATGTACCATGGACTGCTAGAAGAATGAACAAATCTGTCTTGAAGGAAGTCTAGTCGGTATGCTCCTTAGGTCGTGGTGTCAGAAGGGACCAGTCCCTGGATAAGAATGTCAGGACTGGTAAAGTAGAGGGTCAGTGAAAATGGGGAAGACCCTGCACTAGATGGATTAGCACAGTGGCTGTGATGATGGGCTCATGTATGGCAAGGATTGTGAAGATGGTGCACGATCAGGCAGTGTTTCATTCTGTGTACAAAGGAACGGTATGAGTAAGAACCAACTGAACACTGCCTAACAACAACATTTATTTTTGTAACCACAATCACTATCAAAATATAAAACTTTTCCCTCACTATAGGGTTCCCTCATGCTACTTCTTTGCAACCACACCAGCCTGGTGTATCCTTAACCCCTGGCAAACAATAATCTGTTCTCCATCTCTATACTGTGTGTTCTGGTTCCCTAGTGTCGCTCTCACAGGAAAATACCACAAATGGAATGCCTTAACAAATAGGAGCTTATTCTCTCACAGTTTGGAGGCTTTAAGTCCAAGTTCAAAGTGCCAGGCTCTAGGGGCTGGGTAAAAGCTCCTCGACCTTGGGCGTTAGCTCTGCCTCCAGCTCCCGGCCCACTGGAGCTAGAGGCTTTTCTCCACTCAGACAGGTGCTGGCTGCTGAGGCTGCCAAGCCCAAGGTTGACAAGTAACAAGGCACAGTCTCGATATTACCAAATCACACGGCAGGCCATTAATTCAAGTCCATTGTAAATCCCAAGGTTGGCAGAGCATGGTAGGCTGCTGAACAATGACATGGCTACATGCAGGGTCCAAGTGTGCCACAAACTAGAGACCATTCCCCAAGGCTTCTGCTTATATACAGGAAGCAGAGCACATTCCCTAAGACTGCTCCCACTAGATGCCACCATGCAGTTGATTACCAGTCTCATCATGGGGAATACTACATCCAGCTGCCCAGCCACGTAACCAGCCCCAGACAAGTTGACACACAAACTGAACTACCATACTGTGTTATTTCAAGAACGTTCTACGAATAGATTTATGTAATCTTTCGGAATTGGCTTTTATCATTCAGCATATGCCCTTCAGATCCATTCAAATTGTTCCACCTATCAGTAATTTATTCCTTTTTACTGCTAGGTAGTATTCCACAGTATAGATACCACCATTTTTTATGTTTATCCCTTGAGGACACTTGGGTTGCTGCTAGTTTTTGGCTATTATGAACAGAGCTTCTATGAGCATGTGTATACGGGTGTTTGCCTGAGTGTTCACTCTCATTTCTCATGCTTGGGAGAACAATTGCTAGATTAGATAGAGTGCATGTATGCCTTAATAACTGCCAAACTATTTCCCAGAGTGGCTGTAGCACAAGTATTTTTAAAATTTTAAAAAAAGCCATAGGTCCTGAGAATTACAAAACACTTGAAACATCGCTTCTCAAAGCCAGACTCTGTCCAACAGGGTTGGCCCGCTTCTTCCAGAGAACAGGTGGTAAGTCAAAGTCCTACCAAGTATCCTATGCAGAACCCATGCAATTCATGATTTTATAAGATGCTCTACTTACAATGTGTTTGCCTGAGGCCACATCAAGGGTGGAGGTCACTGAAAACAGGCTTTCTGATGATAACTGCAACCTACAAACACTATAGCTATAAATCTAAGGAAGCCATGCTGAATGAAATAAAACAGAGGCAGTAACATATCATGTGTCTCAGGTAAAGAAAATCATCATCTGAGAAATCCAAGCTCCAAATCTACATTGTTGTTGTTAGCTACTGTATAGTCAGCCCCCAGTTTATGGTGACCCCATGCACAATGGAAGGAAACACTGCCTGGGCCTGCACTATTTCCATAACTGATTACAGACTGGACCACTGTGAATTACAGGATTTTCACTGTCTTAATTTTCAGAAGTAAATGGCCAGGCCTTTCTTCCTAGTCTGTCTTAGTCTAGCAGCTCCTCTGAAACCTGTTCAGCATCACAGCAATACACAAGCCTCCACTGACAGATGGGTGATAACTGTGCAAAAGGTGCATTGGCTGAGAATTGAACCTGGGTCTCCCACATGAAAGGCAAGAATTCTACCACTGAACCACCACTGCGTTCCCAATTTCACCTCAAACCCAAAACCCCTTGCTGTCGATGTGACTCCAGCTCATAGAGACTCTATTAGGCAGGACAGAACTGCCTCATAGGATTTCTACAGCTGTAATCTTTATAGAGGCAGACTGTCATATCTTTCTCTTGCAAAGCAGCTTGTGATTTCAAACCACCAACCTTTCAGTTAGCAGCCAAGCACTTAACCACTACACCACCAGGCCTCCTGTCAATTTCACCTAAGTCTATAGAAATATGATCAAAATGTCACATAAATTTTTATAAATAATTGCCTACCACAAAAGGTGTGTCCAATGAAGTGAAAGGAGCCAGGTGGCACAGTGGTTAAGTGCTTGACTGCTTGTCCAGGATCGTGGCCCCCTGGACAGTGAGGAGGGGCTCTCTCTCAGACCAGGCCATTTGAGGGAACATATAGGGAAGGTAAGGACTTTGGCCTGGTGTAGGGGTTTCCTCCACCCCAAAGAAGCACTGTGATGTCTCAAAGATAACAGGAACCCCACCTGCCCCTGCTCTAAAAAAAAAAAAAAAAAACTCACTGTCGTGGAGTTGGATCTGACTCATAGCGACCCCTCCTTCAGCTTCCGAGGCAGGATCACCATGGAAGTAGATTGCCTACCAGGAGTGGCTGATGGGTTTGAACCACCAGCGTTCTAGTTAGCAGGCAAATGCCTTAGGCACTACACCACCAGAGCTCCAATCCATTATCTGTACCTTGGTATATGGCACCCCAGTCACCCACTGCTCATTCTCCAACCAGTGCTGTCTAGCTCTAGAAATATACTTTGATCTCACCTCTGATTCTCCTTTTGCATGCACTATATTTAACAGAGTCACCTGGAGCCTAGATCTGTGACTACCTATACCTCAGTTCCCCACATGGCAGCCACATAGGGTCATCTTTAAAAAGATGTAAATCAGATGCTGCCCAAAGCCCCCAGTGTTGTCCCTCTGGTCCTGTGTGGTGCATGGCCCTGTCAGCCCAGCCCTCCCTCGTCAGTGCATCCCTCTCCCCTGTGCCATCTCTACTCTGGCCACACTTGTCTGTCTCACCCTTAACACAAAGTTTGTTCCTACCTCAGGACCTTTGCACTTGCCATTCATCTACGTGAGACACACGCACCTCAGATCTCTAAGCAGCTCCCTCACAACAATGGTCTCCATTCAAATGCCCCCTCCTCAGGAAGATCTTTCTAGTTCTTCAGTCCCGAGCACACACCTCTATCCCTACCTTGACCTCTGTCTGCTTGCCTGCCTTTAGCTTTCTTCATGGCTCTTACCTCTACCTTATCTAGGAAAGTATCTGTTAGAACTAGAACTACTAACAACAGTTATAGTTATGCTGTTGTTATATGCCATCAAATTGGCTCTGACCCCATAAACAATAGAACAAAACACTGCCCAGTCCTGCATCATGTTCACAATCACTGATTGGTATGTGTGAATCCATTGTTGCAGCCACTGTGTATTTATTTTGAGTGCCTTCTAGCCTAGGGAGCTCATACTGGCTAACAGAACAATGTTCTGTTAAGATCTTTAGGATCTGCATTGGCTAATCTTTGGAAATAGGTTGCCATGCCTTTCTTCCTTGTCTGTCTTAGAAGTTATATTTATGTCAACCTAGCAGGGCCTTTCAATCTTGTTCTCAACAGCACCTGGCATGTGGTAAGGTATTTAATAAATACTTATTGAACAAATGCATGGTTTAACAAATGAGTATGTGTGCACAGGAATCTGTGAGGTGAGTTGGATAGGTATAACACACGCTTTACAAATAAGAAATGGAGGCTGCGAAAGCATTAGGTCACTGCTCACAATCTCAACCTCTGAAACCATGTGTATAAGAACTAGAAACCAAAAAACCTACTGTCAACTCCTACTCAGAGTGACCCTATAGGACAGAGTAGACTAGCCCCATAGAGCTTCCAAAGCTGTAATCTTTATGGAAGCAGACTGCCACGCTTTCTCCTATGGAGCAGCTAGTGGATTCAAACCACTTATCTGCTGACCTTCTGATTTGCAGCTTTGTATGAGGAATCAAACCATCAAATGTTATCAAGTAGATTGCGACTCATAGCAACCCTACAGGACCAAGTAGAACTACCCCAGAGGTTTCCAAGGCAGTAGATCTTTACAGAAGCAGACTGCCTCCTCTTTCTCCCGAGGAGTGGCTGGCAGGTTCAAATTGCCAATCTCCTGGTTAACAGCCAAGCGCTTAACCACTGCATCATCATGGCTCCTTGTATAAGCACTTGTTGTTGTTGTTATGTGCCGTCGAGTCGGCCCCGACTCATAGCGACCCCTCCTTGGGTTTTCGAGGCAGTATCACTACGGAAGTAGGATAAGCACTAGTTCCTTCAAATCTCCCACACGGGAGGAATATTCTTTTTCCTGGCCTTCTGCACAGATAATGATATAGAAAGAATGATACATGAGAGGAGAATCCTAAGTGAACAGATCTCCTCAAAGACAATCATTGCAAGAAAAACTACCAGGCCTGCAGCTGGGGTTGATTTTTTAATTTACTTATTTGTCTTCTGGAAAATTAACTGTTCTTCCTGCTCCTGAAATCATATATATTATTGTATTATTGGCTGCAACTTTTCTACAAAAGTATGGAATCATAGATATCAGCAAAAGAAAAAATTAATGCAAACTCTAAAGGAGAAAAATTTAAAATTTTTAAAATTTAAAAATTTTAAAATTTCAAGATCTCTGTTATCTCTTAATCATTCTGCTATCTCTTAATCATTAACCAAAAGGCAGCTCTGTCAAGGAAATCCAGGGAAACAGTGGAGCTGTGAAAATGTGGAGAATGTGAAAATGTCCAGGTTTGAAACAAATTGTGATGATGGTAGTGGTAGGATGTCACCACACTTTTAAAAACGTTTTAAAAAAGTGTTTACAGTCATGTGCAGGCGCTCCAGGGTGAGTTGCTCATCATTGTCTTTTAGAAATTATCAGAAAAGCTGTTGCTCCTTTATTTTTCAGCATTAAAAATAGTTTTCTTCAAATAAGTGAGTCTGGGATTTTGAGTGGGTTTAGAAACGCGAGTCAGGAGGTTCGAATACTTACATCAGTCCACATGTCTCTGACTACAAGCTGCTTTCTACAGTTTTAACCCGCTCTTGGTGACCTCAGGGGACAGTTTCTGAGCATTTGTGACAAACACCCACTATATTAAGTTTGTAATAAAGATAAATAAATAACTACAAGTATTAGGTCTGTCACTATATCCACAACGTTTTCATCTCTGTCTCCTCAAAACTGACCACAACCCAACACCTCTCCCTCCCGCGGAGGCCGCACGTGGCTGACGATCCCCAGCTCTGCGTGGGGTGGGGCTGGTCTCACCTGCGCGGCCACCCACCCCGGGGGCGGGCACACGTCACCTGTTCATCGGCCTTACCACCCTTCCTTAGTCACCAAAAGGTTTGAAAACACGAACGCAAGGTTTTTCTTGGGGTGTCTAGGGATCTGCTTCTTAGGGCGCGGACAGTGGGAAGAGGTGCAGGGACCGTCCCCCGAGTCCACACCCGGGCTTTCCCCGAGGGCACGGAGGGAAAAGTGACATCAGGAAGGACCGTCGGCGACGAAGATGCCAGCCTGGCGGAGGTGGCCGCACAGGGAGCTGCGGGCTGGGGGCGCCAGGAGCCCCCCGCCCGTGACTCCCAGCCCACAGCCCCGCAGGCTCCGTGCCCCGCAGGGGCGGGCTGGCG
>NW_006921766.1:5419637-5435465 GCF_000298275.1 Orycteropus afer afer | reverse complement strand
GGGGCCAGGGCCTGGGGCGGCGCGCGCCAGGGCGAACGGCGCGGAGGTCGGCCCGGGGCTTTACCTGCCTGTGGAATGTGCAGAGCAGGGTCGGATCCTGACTCCGGGTTGCGATCCGCTCCGGAAACTGCGCAGCACCGGAAGCCGGGGGGCGGTGGCGGAGCATTGTGGGACCTGTAGTTCGCGGGGGCCCGGGGCCTGAGGCACTGGAACCCGCGGCGTGGACAGGAGATGCGGTCGGTGAGGATGCCAGGCGAGAGTGGGCCTGAGAAGAAGGCGGCGTGGGTCGGGGAGTGAGCGGTGTAGACAGGGAACCTGCAAAGTGTGGAAGGAGCACGAAGTGGGGAACGGTGACGAGGGCGGGGGCAGGGGCAGGGGCATTGGGCCTCCCCAGGTACGAGAGGGAGGAGCGGGTCGGATTCTGATCGCTGGGGCTGTCGGACGCCCACGCACGGCTCCTTCCCGCGCGGCATGGTCGGAGCCCGAGGGCTGTCGACGACTACAGCAATGCCGAGGCGCAGGCAGTTCGCCCTGCCTCCTTTAACTTCTGATGGCTACGTGGAGCCTTAATATATTTTTGAGGGAGTGGGTGGAAGAAAAGAAAGGATTTTTTCAAAGCGGGTTTGGGATTTCCTGCCCAGTCATGAATGTTTGGTAGGCGGTTGCCGCAGCGCGGTGTCTCCATTCCAGTTAATACAAACGAGTATTTCTTAAACGCCCAGCATCTAGTCCTCGCATGGCCTGGTGAAGTCTATAGAGGGGCCAGGTTTCTTGCTGGTGAGTGACGGCTAGGGTTTGCATCAATGCGGAGTGGGCTCCTGAAATCCACACCTTAACAACTATGTCATGAAAAACTTGCGTTGTCGCTCCCTCCCCACTTCCTAAACCCCCTTGGTGACCTTTTTGACCCCCTCCCTCAGATAGACATGCAGTCACAAACTGCTGGAAGTAGGAGATCTAGAGCTACTGAAAAAAGGAGAAATAGGCCCCTAGAAATCTTTCATTCTATTTGCAAACTCTTCAGATTCAGAGAAGCAAACTTGTTTATTTCTGCCTAGCAAAAACTCCCAGTTAACAAAATCCAAGGAGGGGTGATAAGGTGAGGGCTCAGTTCCCTCAAATACTTAAAGCTGTTATGAACTGTTAAGAAAAAGGTAACCCAATAGAAAAATGAGCAAAGTCAATGAACAGTTCACAGAAAAGAAAATACTTGTCTCTTAAGCATATGAAAAGCTATTCAACTATACTGTAATAGAGCAAAACTACACAGATCATTTTAATCAAATTAAAGATCAAAAAGTGTAATGGCATTTGAAGAAGAGCCTAGGGAAACAAGCTGTCTCATCCCTTGCTGGTAGGAGAGTCGAAATTCCAAATGCACAAGCCCTTTGGTTCAGCAATTCCACATGCAAGAATTCATCCTACAGACACTTGTATGAAATGGTTTATGTATAAGGTTGGTCATAAATTTAATACCCATTGAAAGGGAAGAACTGAATACATGTGTGCACATCATAATAGGTTGGAATGCTGTGCAGATAAGGAGAGCAAGACCATGCACACTAAGTTGTACTGGTAGGGGTCAGTTCTCCCCCTTCCTGAGTCTACAATGGCTTTCCAGATGTACTTGCGTTAAGTCTGAACCATGACCTTGAAGATGTTTCCAGATTATCCCATCTGTCCATCCTTATCTCTACCTTGCTGATACCCCACCAGCTGTGACATACCATCACCCCCAACAAAATTCCATTCCTCAAGCACTTTCTCAGATCCTCTGCACATGCTGAGCACTTTTTCCAGGTTTTCCATGACCTGTTTTCATCATTCAGGTCTTAGACCTAATGTTCCCCTAGCCCCCAGAGAGCCCTACACTGACCACTACAGCTAATCTACAGCACCCCCCTCCCACATACTCCTTTTTAGTGACATCAGTCACAATTTTAATATGCCCAGATGTCAGTTTCTCTGGGCCTCTGGATGTGTACTAGTGTGCCTGAACAAAAGTGGATTGTTTACAGAAGAAAGTGACAAGTCACAGCAAGACTGAATCCTAGGGAAGCAGACAAAAGGGCTCAAACCATCTCCAGCCATTTTTCTTATCAATATGCTCTGCATAGGACTGGAATTCATATGCACAGTGGACATTATGTCCAAAAGAATTCTGTATGTTCAGCATACCTCTTCTATGAAGGTTGGAAATAATATCTTTCAAGGCAGATCTATACCCAGAGTTCTAAAGTTAAAAATGTTTAGGGACTGAAAGTGTCAAATTTTCGTTATTAAAAACTAATGCAATGTGCAGTCTTTGACCCAATCCCAGACAGGAAAAAACTAAAGCATATTATTGAGACAAGTGGAGAGATTTGAACATGGACTGAAACTGTGTAATAGTATTGCATCAAGGTTAAGTGTTAAATTTCCCACGCATGATAACTATATTGAATATATGATAGGTGGGTGCCATAGTTCTTGGGAAATCCATTCTGAAGGATTTAGGGTGACATGTCAGGATGTCTCCAAACAACATTAGATAGGTAAGAAACAAATGTGACAATATTGGTGAGTTTAGTTGAGAGGTATGTGTTTCAGCCACTTAACAGCTGTGTGACCTTGGGCAAGTTAATTAACCTTTCTGTGCCTTAGTTTCCTAATCTGCAGGATTCCTAATCTATGGTTTATTCTGTACATTTAAAATTTTTAAAATAAGTTTGAGGGGTAATATTAAAAACAAGATACAGAACATCCATTATTATCAGTGAATTTTTACAGGAATGTTATAGAAAGAGATGATTAGCTGTGGTATTAATATGTTACCACTTCCCCATGTGGCCCCAGGCCCCAGGGATGCACTAGTCTCAGTCCTGAGGTCTGGTAGGCCTGTACTGTACTTTCCAATTAACCTGTCTCATCAGCTGTAGTTTTTGTTTGTTTGTTTTTAATGTAAAACTCCTATAGTGCAGGACATTATAGACATACATATTCTTAGTCACTTCTCTCTCCCACTGCTAGCTTTTTAAAAATTCCTGCTAATTTTTCCCACACAGGTAGAGACAAGTCTAATTCAACAAATAATTTTATTCCTACTATGTGTAAAACATTGAATCTCATTCTATATTATTTTCACCCACAACAGGCAGCATTAAACTTCAAGTTCAGAAAAGACTACATAAGGCCATAAGCCCTTGGTCTTTGCATGTGGAGACTTGTGGCTCTGAGTAAGGATTCTTCAGCCAGAAGCCTGAATTCAGATTTTGGTTCTGTCACTTACCAGCTGTGGGCCTTGGGTGAATTACTTAACCTTTCTGTGCTTACTTTCCTAATCTGCAAATTTGCAATAGGTCATAACTCATGTGATTGTTGCAAAGGGTACAGGAGTCACTACATGTAAAGCACTTAGGAAAATTCCTGTTGTTAGGTGCTATCAAGTTGGTTCCAACTCATGTCAACCCTGTATACTACAGAATGAAACACTGCCTGGTCCTGCACCATCCTTCTAATCCTTGCAATGTTTGAGCCCACTGTCAGTCCATCTCATTGAAGGTCCTCCTTTTTTTCCACTGACTCTTTACTTTACCAAGCATGATGTCCTTCTCCAGGGATTGGTCCCTCCTGATAACATGTACAAAGTATGTGAGACCAAGTCTCACCATCCTCACTTCTAAGAAGCATTCCAGCTGTACTTCTTCTAAGACATATTTGTTCATTCTTCTGGCAGTCCATGTTATATTCAATTTTCTTCACCACCACCATAATTGAAAGTCATCAGTTTTTCTACAGTCTTCCTCATGCATTGTCCAGCTTTTACATGGTATGAGGCAATTGAAAATTCCATGGCTTGGGTGAGGTACACCTTAGTCTTCAAAGTGACTCTTTGAAACTTTAAGATATCTTTTGTAGTAGATTTGCCCAATGCAGTGCATCATTTGATTTCTTGACTGCTGCTTCCATGGTCGTTGATTGTGGATCCAAGTAAAATGAAATCCTTGACCAATTCCTGGCACATAGTAAATCCTCAAGTAATGTTAGCTGTTATTAATGCCCATTATCCATCTGTCAGTTTGTTGTACTGCGGTGCCTTGTGTGTTGCTACAATGCTGGAAGCTGTGCCACCAGTATTTCAAACACCAGCAGTATCATCCATGGTGGACAGGTTTCAGCAGAGCTTCCAGACTAAGAGAGTAGGAAGAAAGGCCTGACAGTCTACTGAAAATTAGCCAGTGAAAACCCTATGGATCATAACAATATTGTCTCTGATACATTGCCAGAAGATGAGCCCCTTGGTTGGATGGCACTCAAAACATACAATAGCTGCAACAGTGCACTCAAGAGTACCAACAGTCATGAAGATGGTGCAGGACCAGGCAGCACTGCATTCTTTTGTGCATGGGGTCACCATAAGTCAGAGCAACTCAATGACAACTAACAACAGCAACAACATTACTGTGATTTCAAGTCCTTCTCTCACTCAAACTCACTGCTGTCGAGTCAGATCGACTCAGCGACCGCTCCATGGATTTCTGAGGCGGTTTCTCTATGGAAGTAGATTGCCCAGTCTCTCTAGCTGTTGCATAAAATGCCAAGAAGCCCAAACCACCTAAGCATTCAACTCTGGTTTATAAATATCAACAGCATCAATATTATCAATAGTGTTGAATTCTTGTTATGGGCAGGGCACAATTTGGCAGTACCCACTGTTGGCAGTTTTGTGGCAAAACCAAAGTGAACCATAGTATGTCTGAAAACTCATGCTTCTGGGTCACCACTGGGAAGGAGGGTCTGACCTCCACAACTCTCCACAGTGCTCCAGAGAGCACTGCACCAAGTCGTGAATCCTGTACCTAGCCCTGTGAGCAATCTGCACATTCTTTGTTATAAATTATCGATTGACATATGCACACAGCACCCTGTATTTGGAAGAGATTGAGGCCAAGATCAGCATACTTTCAGATGCCTCCTCCCATGTCCTGTTCCATCTCGACACTGGGTCTTTGGTGTGTGGGGTGGGATGGGAGGGAAAGAGTTTCTGTGTGTGCTGATAGAAGGATTATCAGCTGACATTCAGTGTTCTCTATGAGGTGGGCCCTGTACTAAGCCCAGGGAAAACAGGGACTTGCATTCCAGTATGGTGAGGAATAAATTTGTGAAAGGAGTCCCAGCATCCTTGAAGACTGCTGTGATTGCTATTTTATGTAAGCCGGATTTGACAGTGGGAACTGCCCTAATTGAACTAAGACACTTAACTCTGACGGGGCTGATTGGACCCCATGGTAGTAGGGGCCAAGTGGCAGCAGTTAATCAACCAAGGCAATGTGGATGTGGTTACCAGTAATCAAATTACTCTGACTTGTATGAAATTATAACATTGGCTCCTTGTGCATGGTGGTCCTAGTAGTAAAACAGATGGCAAACCTACTAAATATTTACTTGATATGTATAGACAGAAGAATTCTAGGTCACAGCAGCCTAGATTGAATTGCCAGAATACAGTCACGGCCTCTCAATTTCCAGATGAGACAGTTTACAGACCCACAACCCCTCGAATGGAGGGGAGGCTGGGTCCCCTTGAGGAAGGACCCCATTACAATGTGAAAAATTTATAATGTCAATCTTTTTCCTAGACTTCCCCAAAGGGATCTGAGGCCTTTTACGAGAGTGACTGTTCATTGGGGAAACGAAATAATCAGATATTGGGGGGATTACTGGACACTGGCTCTGAACTGACACTAATTCTAGGAGACCCAAAGCATCATTGTGGCCCACCAGTCAGATTGGGGGCATATGGAGGTCAAGTTATTGATGGAGTCTTAGCTAAGGTGCGTCTCATGGTGGGTCCAGAGGGTCCCCGAACCCATCTTGTAGTGATTTCTCCAGTTCCAGAATGCATAATTAGAATAGATATACTGAGAAATTGGCAGAATTCCTACATTGGGTCCCTGACATGTGGAGTAAGGGCTATTAAGGTAGGAAAAGCCAAATGGAAGCCATTAGAACTGCCTGTACCTACAAAAATAGTAAACCAAAAGCTATACCGCATTCCTGGAGGGGTTGCAGAGATTACTGCCACCATCAAGGACTTGAAGGATGCAGGGGTGGTGATTCCCACCACGTCCCCATTTAATTCACCTATTTGGCCTATGCAAAAAAACAGATGGATCTTGGAGAATGACAGTAAATTTTCATAAACTTAAATCAGGTGGCGACTCCACCTGATTAACCTGCTGTTCCTGATGTGGTTTCAATGCTTTAGCAAATTAGTACATCTCCTGGTACTTGGTATGCAGCTATTGATCTTGCCAATGCTTTTTTTCTCAATACCAGTTTCAAAGGACCATCAGAAACAGTTTGCCTTCAGCTGACAAGGCCAACAATGTACTTTCACTGTGCTTCCTCAGGGGCATATCAACTCCCCAGCACTATGTCATAATTTAGTCCATAGGGATCGTGATCGCCTTTCCCTTCCACGAGACATCATGATGACATGCTGATTGGACCTAGTAAGGAGGAAGTATCAATGACTCTAGACTTACGAGACATATGCATGCTAGAGGTTGGGAAATTAACCCAACAAAAATTCAGGCACTTTCCACCTCAGTGAAATTTCTAGGACTTCAATGGTGGGGGGCATGTCGAGATATCCCTACTAAAGTGAAGGATAAGTTACTGTATCTGGCTTCTCCCACAACTAAAAAGGAGGCACAACGTCTGGTGGGTCTCTTTGGATTTTGGAGGCAACATATCCCTCATTTGGTTGTGTTACTTCAGCCTATTTATCAAGTGACTCGGAAAGCTGCTAGTTTTGAGTGGGGCTCAGAACAACAGAAGGCCATGAAACAGGTTCAGGCTGCCGTGCAGGCTGCTCTGCCACTTGGGCCATATGATCTGGCTGATCCAATGGTGCCTGAAGTATCTGTAGCAGATAGAGATGCTGTTTGGAGTCTCTGGTAGGTCCCTACTGGTGAATCGCAACACAAACCCTTGGGATTTTGGAGCAAAGCCCTGCCACCCTCTGCAGATAACTACTCTCCTTTTGAGAAACAGCTTTTGGCTTGTTACTGGGCTTTAGTAGAGACTGAATGCCTACCCATTGACCACCAAGTCACCATGAGGCCTGAGCTGCCCATCAAGGACTGGGTGTTGTCTGACCCACAGAGTCATAAAGTTGGACGTGCACAGCAGCACTCCATCATTAAATGGAAATGGTATATCAGAGATTAGCCTTGAGCAGGACCTGAAGGTACAAGTAAGTTGCATGAGGAAGTGGTCCAAATGCCTGTAGTCGCCACTCCAGTCATATTACCTTCCCTCTCCCAGTCTGCACCTATGGCCTCATGGGGAGTTCCTTATGATCAGTTGACTGAGGAAGAGAAAACTCATTCCTGGTTTACAGGTGGTTCTGTGCAATATGCAGGCACCACTTGGAAGTGGACAGCGGCAGCACTGCAGCCCCTTTCTGGAAGTTCCTTGAAGGACAGTGGTAAAGGGAAATCCTCCCAGTGGGCAGAACTTCGAGCCATGCATTTGGCTGTTCACTTTGCATGGAACAAGAAATGGCCAGATGTGCGACTGTATACAGATTAATGGGCTGTGGCTAATGGCTTGGCTGGATGGTCTGGGACTTGGAAGCAGCATGATTGGAAAATTGGTGACAAGGATGTATGGGGAAGAGGTATGTGGATAGAGCTTTCTGGTTGGGCCCAAGGAGTAAAGATATTTGTGTCTCATGTGAATGCCCACCACAAGGTGACCTTGGCAGAGGAGGACTTTAAGTTAATGAGGTGGATCGGATGACATGTTCAGTGGAAATCAGCCAGCCTTTTTCCCCAGCTACTCCATTGCTCAATGGGCTCATGAACAAAGTGGCTATGGTGGCATGGGCTCAGCAACATGGACTTCCACTTACCAAGGCTGATTTGCCTACTGCCTCTGCTGAGTGCCCAGTATGCCAGCAACAGAGACCAACTCAGTCCACAATATGGAACCATTCCTCAGGGTGATCAGGCAGCAACTTGGTGGCAGGTTGGTTACATTGGACCACTTCCATCGTGGAAAGGACAGCGTTTTGTTCTTAATGGAATAGATACTTATTCTGGATATGGGTTTGCCTTCCCTGCATGCAATGCTTCTGCCAAAGCTACCATCCGTGGACTTACAGAATGCCTTATCCACCATCATGGTATTCCACACAGCATTGTTTCAGATCCAGGGACTCGTTTCACAGCAAATGGAGTGCAGCAATAGGCCTATGCTCATGGAATTCACTGGTCTTACCATGTTCTCCATCATCCAGAAGCAGCTGGCTTAACAGAACAATGGAATGGCCTACTGAAAACACAATTACAGCACCAGCAATGTGGGAATACCTTGAAGGGCTGGGACAGTGTTCTCCAGGAGGCTGTATATGCTCTAAAACAGCATCCAATATACGGTGCTGTTTCTCCAATAGCCAGGATTCACGGGTCCAGGAACCAAGGACTGGAAACGGGAGTGGTACCACTCACTAGTACCCCTAGTGAACCACTCAAAAAATTTTTGCTTCCTGTCCCTGCTACCCTAGGCTCTGCAGGTCTGGAGATCTTAGTCCCAAAGGGAGGAACACTCCCACTTGGATACACAATTCTGATTGCATTGGACTGGAAGTTAAGAATGCCACCTCATGCCTCTGGATCAACAGACAAAGGAGGGTGTTACTGTACTATCTGGTGTGATAGATCCTGATTACCAAGGGGAAACTGGATGACATAACATAATGGAGGTAAAGAAGAATATGTCTGGAATACAGGAGATTCTTTAGGATGCCTCTTAGTACTACCATGCCCTGTGATTAAAGTCAATGGAAAATTACAGCAACCCAATTCTGGTATGACTACTAATGGCCCAGACCCTTCAGGAATGAAGGTTTAGCTCACCCCACCAGGCAGGGAAGCATGACCAGGTGAGGTGCTTGCTGAGGGCAAGGGAAATATGGAATTGGTGGTGGAAGAAGGTAGTTCTGAATATCAGCTATGACCACGTGACCAGTTGCAGAAACGACTGTGATTGTTATATTTCTTCATTGTGTATGTGCATCAAATATTTTGTTTCCTTCTGTTATGAACCGTGAAATGTAAATAAGGTTAATGTGTTTCAGTTGTACACGTGTTAGCGTATCATATTAGGCACAAATATGACTTTATAATTGTCCTTATTTAGAGATTATATATAGTTAAGAAGATGTGTACAACTGCCAAGTTGACAAGGGGTGGATTGTGATAGTTGGAGCTTTGTGTCAACTTGACTAGACCACAGTTCTGTGTGGTTTAAGCAATTATGATGTGGTTTATTCCCATGATGGGATCAGATGTATATGTTTTCAGCAGCCAATCCATTGAAAGGGAGTTTTCCTAGGGGTGTGGCCTACTTCCGATATATTTATGACATCCTGGGAAAAGAGACACTCTTCTGTGGATTGGGATTCTGTTGTGCTGCCTACAACTGTTCGTGAGCAAACAGTCCACCATTCGGACTGGAGATCTTGGATTCGCCATTTGTTGGAGTCAACAGCCGGTATACTGCCTGCCAACCTGGTGCTTTTCAGCCCCTGCAGCTGTGTGAGTTGGGAAAAGCCTCCAGCTTGACATTTGATCCAAGATCATGGGATTTGCTAGTTTCTGTAAGTGTGTAAGCCATTTTCCTAGGTAAATTTCTCTTACTCTATATGTGTATATATAAGCTTTACTGGTTTTGCTTCTCTAGAGAACCCAGCCTAACACAGGCAGTGTAGACTGGATTGGCAAGAGTACCATGTTCACTTGGAGGTGACCACCAGGAGAGCAGGTGAGGAAAGTACATGCAATAGAACGCTTACGGCCTTCTAGCAGCTCATCCAGTCTCCTCTGGAGTGTGGGCTCAGAGTAGACCCATGGTCACAAAGAGGAAGCAACAGTCCAACCAACCCTGTCCCAAGACATCTCTGATTCCAAATGATGCATCTCCATCGCCACCATGCAATATCCAGTCACAAAAGTAGAGAATCTGGAATGCCACCCAGAAAGCACCAGTGTTCGTCTGATGGCTGAAGCTCAGTCCATAGCAGGGCTGTTCTGTGATGTCTCAGCCCCCGAGTAACCACTTCACAGTGCAAAGGGGGGGAGGTGGTATACCCTACACCCTGTACCTAGCTTTAGCACAGGAGACCGGACAACTGGGAGGAAGGGTGGGAATGTAGGAGCTAATAGAGTGTTGTGAGTTGAACTGTGTCCCCAAAAAAGATAAATTGAAGTCCTAACCCCAGTAAACCAAAAACCAAACTCACTGCCATCAAGTCAGTTCTGACTCATAGTGACACCCATTGGGTTTCCAAGGTTGTAAATCTTTATGGAAGTAGATTGCCCCATCTTTCTGTGGGGAGGCTGATGGGTTTAAACCACTGACCTTCTGTTAGCAGCCAAATGCCTTATCCCCTGTGCCACCAGAGCTCTTTTACTTGTTTGGAAATAGGGTCTTTGAAGATGTTGTCAGTTAACTTGAGATCATACTGGGGATCATACTAGGGATGGGCCCTAATCCAATGGTGTCTTTATAAAAGAAGAGCCATAGAGATGGTCATGTGAGGACAGAGGCAGGGATGGGAGTGATGCAGGCCCGAACCAAGATTGCCAGGAGCCACCAGAAGCTGGAAGAAGCAAGGATCTTCCCTTAGAGCCACCAGACCATGGCCCTGTTGACACTCTGAATTCAGACTCCCAGCCTGCAAAACTGAGAGAATAAATTTCTGTTGTTCTAAGCCATTCAGTGTGTGGGACTTTGTTACGGCAGCCCCAGGAAACTAATGCAGGAGGAGACTAGGGCTGTCTGGCAATTTCCTCAGCACAACACTTATCTAAAAATGTGTCCTCTGATATTTGCACACCACCAGAGGGGTGGGAGAAAACAAGCAGAGCAACAAGAAAGCTGGTGACTAGAAAAGCTAAGATGCCTACAGTTTTTATAGGACACTTTTGTATACCCCTATCCCCACTCCCAACCCAAGACTCTGCTGCACCCCGAGCCCAATCATGCGGTGAGGCCTATGAGCATGCAGACACTGTCCCCACCCTAGCCATACTGGCCCCTCTTATCTGACCCCTTGCAGCTCACTCTACACTCACCATGGGCAACCCCCTGGGCAAGCATTTGACACCCAGGCCACCCCTCCTTCCTCTACTCCCAAATGGACAGTGCTCCCTAGTAGGTCCCTGCAGGTCTCACAGGGGCCCATGGTGGCACCTCATAGGTAGCCAACGTGATCACAACCCTTGTGCTGGGGTGTCCTATCATTTCACTCTCATGGCCTGCATTACTATGCCCTGGCTTCCCTCCCCAGGTGTGCCACCCACACACCACCCTTGTGCCAGGCTTTACCACCAGGGCAACCCAGGCTAAGGCAGACCCTGACTTGTAGCACCCACAATTCGTGGCCAACTTTCGGTTGGTAGCCAGCTATAAACCATTTATACCACGAAGGGACCCCGGCAAACAGGATGCCAACTGGCTTATAAATCATATAAGAAGAATACTAGGAGAGAAGTCATTTGCCAAGTGCTAAGCAAGGAAGAAGCAAAAATGAGCAAATGGCCCAACTTTTCTTTCACATAGCTAACTGTCATGGCTAGTCACAAAGGCATTCAGCACAAGAAAGCTGGTCATTCAGACACACTTACTTACAGACTCAGGGCAAAGACAACTCGGTGCTTGGTGTTTCATGTGCATGTTTATTTCCTTAAAAGATCATTCAGACTCCGGCACATTTTCTCCAAGTGAAACCATCCACTGCACTGCTTTGGTGCAGGACCGTAACTTGATTTTAAAGTGCTACCCAGGAATACAATCATTGCAATGCAAATTTATCACCAAACTTGATCATCAAACCACCACACATATGGAAAGCTTTTTTTTTTTTTTTTAAATGTAGAGTTGATATAACATTGAAAAAAAAATTACAAAGCTAAAATATAAATGGTGCATTACTGACCAGTCAGTAACTTGAGCAAACTGGAGAGTTTACCATACTCCTAATGCCTCCTCATACATAAAACAAGAATGCTAAGAAAATTTACCCAAAGGTCACCTGAGTTTGCTATATAGGACTTGAAAATGTCCTTGTTACCGGGCTGGTTGCTTTGGTAATCACATCAGGCAAGTTTTGAGCAATGGTGAGAAGGCCTGGTGTCAGGGTCTATACTGAGATCAACCTCCTATCTGGTAGTGATAAGAGTTCTGACTCCTAATGTTCACCAATTTGTACTGAGGTCTCAAGACCAGAGGGCCTGGAGATTGTTACCCAGAAAACACCACATTTGCTGTAGCTATGTAAATTTACCTTTCCTTTTCTGCTCAAAGAGAAAATCTGTAACTCTTCGATAGGTGGGCCAGTAAAACCCAATCAAAAACCTAGACAAGCCCCTAATTTGTAACTGGTTGACAGTGACTGGCCAAGTCACATTGGAATCAAGGGCTGGCATCTTAACCTTGATTTTAATAAAGTGCTTTGTCTAATCCTTTTCCTCACAGCAGGTTTTCAACTGAGACAAGGAGGTTGCTACTTTTGCTATTGCTACATCAAAACACACTTTAAAAAACATTTCCATCCTGCCACAACACAGGCACATCCTTAAAGCAATCATGATAGTATTGCAAGCCCATTAAAACCATCTTGAGCACCTTTTTTTTCCGGCAACAAAGACACATGTTAGTGTTCTGAAGAATGGCTTTAAAAGAATTCCATTCTGAAAAAAAAAAGGAAAAAAAAAAACTCAAGCCACTAAGTTTGTAGAAAAAGGGAATAAAGGTGATTCACAAATTAGTACTTTGAACATTTGATACATAGAATTAATGCTTAACTTCAATGACATTAACATAAATACCCTACACCATTGGGAAAAAAAAAAAAAAACACTTTGATAACAGCCTGGAAAAGAAACATTCACAGTATCACAGTATCATCAGAACTCATGTTCTCATGGTGCTGCCCTGACACTAACCCTGACGTTTCCCTAACGCACATACACACTCATCTACTGGCTTATTTTAATTTCCTGGGTAAATTCCCACTGTACTGGTGTTCTACATAACTGTAACCACTAGATGGAGATGGTGTGCGTCGAGAGAATGGCCTCCTGGCTCTTAACCAAAATACACACAGGGTTTCTATGTGTACCAAAGGGACACCCAGGACCATGAAGTCCCTTAATAGCACTCTCCACCTGTCTCATCTTTGATCAACTTGCTTCACACACATGGGATAAATGCAGCCCAGCTAACACTTTTGAGGACCCTGGCAAAGTTTCAAGTCACAGGGAAGCTGAGACCTTAAGGAAGGTGTTAAAACAGTGACCAGAATGCTCATGGGATTGAGTGGAAATAGGAATGGTTAAAAACTTTTTTTTTTTTTTTGAGAGCAAGAAAACTCAATTTAAAACTCTGATATCTTTATCCTTGAAAAAAAAACTGAATCCATCTGAGTTTCAAAATCAAACAAAAATCCCAGAGCTCTACTGAAAACTTCTAATCAATATCTGACATTCTTAGAATTTATTATTGTATGTTGCAGGTTCTAGTCACCATAAAAGTAACAACACTAATACTTCAGTAAAACCGAACATTAAAGTGACCATCCGTTCTAAAAAGGCTGGTAGTCATTACTAACCTCCGGAAACTAATTAGATATTAATATATTTTAGAATTCCAAGTGCCAATTTACAATAGTTAAAATTGGCATAAACCACAAGCCAAAACCAAACCCACTGCCATCGAGTCGATTCTAACTCATAGCGACCCTCATTGTGTTTCCAAGGCTGCAAAGCTTTATGGAAGTAGATGGTTTCACCTTTGCCTGTGGAGCAACTGGTGGGTTTGAATTGCTAACCTTATGGTTAATAGCAAAATGCCTTATCCGCTACACCACCAAACCTCCTTTAAAATTGACATATAATCTTTACAAACAAGTATTGTGAAAAAGTCCTTCTAAAGTCACTTGATAATTCCCAGAGCACCTAAGGATTTTTGAGAGTGAATTTTAAAATTCAGTTCTTAATTTTCTAATCTTTTTCACACACAAAAAAGGAAAAATCCCCTAATTTTGTTTTTGATAATAGTTTTTGCTTATCATTGACTTGACTGCCTCTGAAATACACGTTTAATGAATAACACTCAGCTCATTCAACTGCACATCTGTGACAAAAGTTGTTTTCCTAACAGGTTTTAAAGGAGCCCTGGTAGCATAGTGCCTAAGGTACTTGACTGCTAACCAGAAGGCTGGCAGTTCAAACCCACCAGCCACTCCTCGGAACGAAGGTTGGGCAATCTACTTCCATAGTGATGCTGCCTTGGAAACCCAAGGAGGGGTTGCTATGAGTCCCCAAGGAGGGGTTGCTATGAGTCAGGTTCAACTCGATGGCACATTAACAACAACAACAGTTTTTAAATCTTACTGGAGGGAAACGAAGGCGCTCTGGTGGTACAGTGCCTAAGGCATTTGACTGTTAACCAGAAGGTTGGTGGTTCAAACCCACTAGCTGCTCTGCAGAAGCAAGATGGGGGAATCTACTTCTGTAAAGATTTATCATCTTGGAAACCCAATGGGGGTCACTGTGAGTTAGAATTGGCTCAGTGGCAGTGGGTTTGGTTTTGCTTTTGAGGGAAATGAATCTTATTTAACTGTCAAGACATTTCACCCCAAGGACAGCTGCTCTTGAACAAGCACATCTACAGTGACACCTTCAAAATCAATGGACTTATGTGAACCCTATGAATGAGCCTAAATAGAAAGATGTATTGAGGAGGAAAGTGGTTTGAAAGATACATTGGAATATTAAAGATATGTGCCAACTTTATCATATTTTTTATCCCACGGGGGACAAAAAATGGTATTTTCAAACAAAGGCACCCCAAAATGCATCAAGCATTGTTCAAAGTAGATGCGCTCAGAGAAGGAACTGGATGCAAGTTTGTTTCATTTGGTATAAAACTTCCATTCCTAAGACTGACACCTGAGACACAAAACAACTTTCTCTTTGACCCTAGAAGTACTTTGTTTTGGCTATTGGTAATGTTTGGCAAATCAACCTTGGACTACAGAAAAACCATATGTGTGTGGTTAAAGCTATTGCTTATTGCTCCTAACTTCATTATGACAGGCTTGCTGGCACTATGGCTTAGCAAGTATGCCAGAGAAGAAAAAATCCGTATGTCCATGGCTCTGTTGGTATTAGAGCTCTTGACATGATAGAGAAAAATATTAAAAAGATGTAAGAATTTATATATACCATTTGCTAGTAGGCTCAAAGTAAACTTGGAAAAAGTGTTCCACATAATATGCATAGGATATATTTAGTTGCATAATTTTTTAAGTTATATGGCTAATATCAAAGGCAAGTGTCTTCCCACACTTATCATAATAGAATTTCTCTATTTACCAAAACTCCTGCCCATGTCCCACCTCTCTGTACTCAGGGTCAGCTGTACTTTTTATCCTGAGCAGCCAATAATCAGAGGTGACCAATCCATTCTTCTTACAGTGACAACACAGGGGGGTGCCTCCTCTTTGTAATGAGGTCTAGTTGTAGACCTCAAGTAACACATGTTAGCAAGTGGAGTGGGTAAAGTTGAGTCCCCCAAACCCGTTTCCTACCCCCACAGTCCATGAGAGCATGTCATGCAGATAACAACGTAAATCTCCTTCTAATATTTAACTTCAACACTTAGATTGGTGTGCAACCCAAGCTATGGGGCTTTTGGGTCTCATTTGGCATCTGGTGGCAAATGAGGCTTTGTCAGTTCTCTCTGGGGGAAGCCTCCTGGCTGGAGACATAT
>NW_006921766.1:5391429-5419537 GCF_000298275.1 Orycteropus afer afer | reverse complement strand
TGTCATGCAGATAACAACGTAAATCTCCTTCTAATATTTAACTTCAACACTTAGATTGGTGTGCAACCCAAGCTATGGGGCTTTTGGGTCTCATTGGCATCTGGTGGCAAATGAGGCTTTGTCAGTTCTCTCTAAAAGAAGGCAGAGCTCTGTAGACATATATATATATATATATATATATACATACATATATATATATAATTTTTTTTCCCCTTTAAAAGACCAAGTTGTTGGAAAACACCAAACTAGACAAAGCACGGCCATCTGACAGCTCACTGACATGTATGCTTTGTCCTGGTGAGGTTGTTAATGCAGGCTCATGGGAAGGAGGCTGCTGACCATGAGCCCTACGCACAGGGGTCCACAGGGGCACCATTCATGGAGCTCTTGCTTCTGTGTTTGGACAGCAGCTTCTTGTTCAGGATCCTGCTGAGAGTCATGCCCTTCCTCTTGGCCCCCTCCGGCTGCTGTAGAAATATGAGGTCATTGTGGGACTGGCTCATGCCTGGGTCTTTCTGTTGATGCCGCCGGCGGAAGAACAGCTTTGCGCCCTTCCTTAAAATTCCGCCTGGAAGAGTAAAGGTACAGAGGGCCGGTCAGGCGGGCAGTGGATGCAACACTAGAATGACTAGTCCAACTGTAAAAAGGAAGCTCAAAAGACTGGTCTCTTCCAGTTTCTCATGAGTATGCTATTGCTTTCTACCCAAGCAAAACAACAGGGATGGAGCTAGTACGAAGAAGTAGAGTTCTTTGAAGTGAGAAGATTATAAAAGGAAAAGTGGCAAGACTTGACTAAATGACTACATTGCTATCCATTCCCAGGGCAGGCACTGGTACGACCAACTTCTAGTCAAACCAGGCTGGTCGGGCCACCTGGGTCCCCTCTACACCACCCAATTCCCTTCGTTAGGAAGAGGGTAAATGACAAAACTGGTCGTGTTAGTAAAACCAAATTAAGTGCCCTGAGAACAATGGTCTTCACTTTCTTCTTGTTGTTGTTTGTGCCGTTGAGTCTGACCTGACTCATAACGACCCCTTTTTATGTTTCCAAGGCAGTATCACTATGGAAGTAGATTGCCCAACCTTCATTCCGAAGAGTGGCTGGTGGCTTTAAACCCCCAGCCTTCTGCTAACCAGACTTTGCCCCTAAACCTGAGGTAACTTGGGCTTGGCACTATGCTACCAGAGGAGAGTTAAATAATACTTGGTTTTTTGAGTCAGGTTTTTATAACTCCAGACCCTGTTATATACATGTTAGGCTGAGTCATAGAAAATTGCCCTGATGTGATCATTTTGACCTACAAAACCTCAACTTGCTAGGGTTCAACCTATCTGTATGTGATGTGAGACCGTGGACTATGAAACAGAAGATGAAAGAGGCACCAGCAATAATTCCAACAGCCAACAGTTTCTTAAAGATCAAATACAAACTAATACAGCAGCAGGGGAACAAACCAAGCCAACTGTTGTCAAGTCATTTCTGATTCATGGCAAGCACACAGAGTAGAGCTGTGCTCCACAGGGTTTTCAGTGGCTCATTTTTCAAAAGTAGATTGCCAGGCCTTTCTTCTGAGTTGCTCTCTGAGTGGTCTCTGAGTTAGCAGCCCAGCGTTTAACCCTTGGACTCCAATGGCCCCCTAACCTGCTTACTCTTTTGCAAGTTGATTTAACATCCTGATTTAATACCATGTTAACCCAGGCCCAGCCACCGTGAGGGAGTAAATAAATAGTCCAAGCTGGCCTGTGAAATTCATTACCACTTGCACAAAAGTATTAATGACTTTGGAAGAAGATATGTTTAATCATGGGAATGAGCAATTTATAATTAGTAACTTATTCTTCCTTATGATAGATATATCCAACAAATTTTTTAATAGCTATGACACACATATAATCATCCAAGCTTTCTTCCTTCAATGGAAAGGATAAAGAACAGGAATTTGCTCTCCTAGCAAATTTGCCACAGCTATGGCATCTGAGGCAGTGAGAGAGACCTAACCCAGACCTGTCTGTGAATCTCTGTAATCAACACATGCAGAAAAAGCATGCACCGATTAAGCTCAGGCTCACTGCCACCGAGTCAATTTCTACTCATAGTGACCTCCACTGGGTTTCCAAGGTGGTGAGTCTTTAAGAAAGCAGATTGCCCAGTCTTCCTCCCACGGAGTGGCTGGTGGGTTTGAACTGCCAACCTTCTGGTTAGCAGTCAAATGCCTTAGGCACTAGGCCACCAGAGTTCTGATTACTTTAAGAGTATACTTTATTGGACCTGACTTTGAGGCTGAGCTTCCTCATCCTATATATTCTACCCAGATTAGGCAGTAGAAGGAAGTGAAGAGTTCCCAAGAATGGGCAAAATTTAATTTGGACATTTTCTCTTTGGTTATAATCAAGGGTTGTAAGGGTTTCTGGGAAGAGAATGGAAAAGGAAGGTAAGTATCAATGTGTAAATGATTTTACTCTTGTCAGTAAGAGTCCTTGGGTGGTGCAAACAGTTGGAGGTTCGAATCCACCCAGAGGTGCCTCAGAGAAAATGCTGATGATCTACTTCTGAAAGATCAGCCATTAAAAGCCCTACGGAGCTCAGTTCTACCCTGACACACATGGGGTCATTGTCAGAATCAACTCGCCTTATGTGGTGATCTGTTAGATACAAAATACCAGTTCCTTGAGCAATTCAACTCTCTGTGAAATAGAAAGTCACCAGTTAGGGTGTATTACAGTGGCTGGGGCAACAACCACTACCAGGACTTGACTTTCAAGTTTAGCAGGTGAAGCAGCTGCAGATGCCCTGTAGTTAGTTACATCACATATCAAATGCTGTCTAGGGAAGAAGATGCCACTGTACGCAGTGACAGAGGACAAGGGGATTCCCAAGACAGGAACCCCAGCTATAAAGGCTCTGGGCCTAGCCATGTTACCTCAGGTTTAGGGGCCCCAAGAGGTGTTTCTGGTCTTCAGACACTTGGCTGGAGGTTTTTCTTTAACCTTGGGAGTCTCCACAGGGCATATGAATGTTGGAGTGCTCACATTCAGAGGAACAGAGAGGAAGGGAAGTGTAAGGGGATCTGTAAGATTAACCTGGGTCTCTCTAATACAATTCACTACCCCAGTCTCTCCAGGGAGATGAACGCCAGGGGAGGGGAGCAAATCAATCCATCCCCTGGGGTCAAGTGGAGGCCTAGGGACTTAGGACACCTGGCAGTAAGTGGTGCTCTCCGGGAAAGGTCAGTCTCCACAGGGCCTATGTACCTGTGCTCCAAAATTCAGTCAGGGTTTGGGACCAGGGTCCAAGGTGTGAGCAGGAGCTGGATGAGAGGATGAAGAGAGAAGGACACTGAAGTCCAGTATCATGTATCTGACTTAAGACGGGATTGAGAAACCTCTGCTGTGACTTCCTATTTAGTCCTTAGAGCTGGGACGCACTCTGTCAAAGAATCAGGCATGGAGGTGGGCAGTAAAGCCATGTTCTTAGCTGTGAAACCCCCAGCATTCTCCAGCGTCTCTCTTAATCTGCAGATGCTCAGGTTCCACCACTGGAGAATCCAATTTCTGGTCTGGGGAGAGGCCTGGACCTTAGCATTTTACTAGGTCTTTCTAAAGACCACCTGGGGTTGAAAACCACAAGCCTGGGGCAGGGCAGGAATTCCTAAGTGGTGCAAATGATGATACACTTGGCTGCTAACAGAAAGGTTAGAGGTTTGAACCCAACCAAAGGTGTCTCGAAAGAAAGAGCTGGCCATCTATTTCTGAAAGATCAGCCATTGAAAACCCCAGGGAGTACATTTCTATTCTGACCCACATGGAGTTGCCATGAATCAGAATCGACTCAGTGGCAACTGGTTAAAAGGGAAGCAGCAACAGGAGATGGGCAAAGGGTAGCTATGGTCAAAATACTTCAAAAAGAGAATCTGCACATTTTTGAGCAATTACTTTAACATATTTAAATGAAATTTCATTCCAAATGCCTAAAATAAAAACTCTTGCCATGTTAGGATAAAAGATGAAGGAATTCCAACCTTGAATAAAATCAGTAGAATAGAACACACGCACTGCCGTCGAGTCAGATCTGACTCAGAGTGAGCCCTCCTTGGGTTTCTGAGGCGTTATCTCTATAGAAGCAGATTGCCCAACCTTCCTTCCAAGGAGTGGCTGGTGGGTTCAAACACCCAGCCTTCTGGTTAGCAGTCAAATGCCTTAGGCACTATGCCACCAGAGCTCCCATAGAATAGGAAGAAGTGTATAAATACATCATGGTTTCAACTCCACTACTGACCAAGGTTTGTCCCGCAGCCTAAAGACTGACTTGTTTTAGGAACAGGCCTCTTCTCCTGCTGGCCTAGGCCTGCTTCCATGCACAGTTGGAGGGTCTTTTTATAAAGAAATGTTTTTTTAATGCTGTCAAGTTGATTCTGATGCATAGCAATGCCATGAGTGGCAGAGTAATTTAAATCTCGAGAGGCACACTGGTGGCAGGGGTAGGATAGGACATTCTACTGATGCAAGTCCATCAACAGGGTTAGCAGTTTCCCTCATCAAACATGAGGAAGAATTAGTATTTGTTATTAGCTGCTGTCAAGTTGGATCCAACTCATGGTGAATCCCTGTGCAACACAACAAAATGCTGCCCAGTCCTGTGTCATTCTCATGATTAATTGTGGATCATTTGTGATCCATAGGATTTTCATGGGCTGATCTCTAGAAGGAGATCACTAGGCCTTTCTTCCTAGTCTATCTTAGTCTGGAAGTTCTATGGAAGCCTGTTCAGCATCATAGCAGCCTGCAAGCCTTTACTGACAGATGGATAGTAGCTGCACATGAGATGCATTGGCCAGGCATTGAACCTGTTTTCCACATACAAAAAACTCACTGCCGTTAAGTCCGATCTGATTCATAGTGACCTCTCCCAATGCGGTATCTTTATGGAAGTAGATTGCCTAGTCTTTCTTCTGAAGAGTGGCTGGTGGATTTGAACTACCAGCCCTCTGGTTAGCAGTCAGGAGCTTCTTCATGGACGGTGAAAATTCTACCACTAACCCACTCCGTCTTAGTTATGTAGTGCTGCTATAACAGAAATACTACAGCAAATGGCTTTGACAAGCAGAAATGTATTTTCTCATAGTTTAGAAGGCCAGACGTCTGAATTCAGGGCACCAGCTCCAGGGGAAAGTTTTCTCTCTCTGTTGGCTCTGGAGGAAGGTCTTGTCATCAGTCTTCCCCTGGGTCAAGTAATTTCTCAGTGCAGGGACCCTGGGTCCAAAGGATGACCTCTACTCCTTGCTTTTCTTTCTTGGTAGTAGGAAGTCCCTCTGATCTCTGCTTTCTTGTTTAATCTCTTTTATAACTCAAAAGAGATTAACTCAAAATACACCCTAATCTTGTAATTTGTATCCTGCCTCATTAACATAACTGCTTCTAATCTTGCCTCATTAACATCATACAGGTTAGGATTTACAACCCACAGGATAATTACATCAGATCACAAAATGGAGGATAATTACATACTACTGAGAATCATAACCTAGCCAAGTTGACACACATTGACACATATTTTAGGGGAACACAATTCAATACATAGCACCTCCATAACTGATATAAACAGATGCTATTTGTTTTTCATTTCTAAATAAAAATCTCAGAAGTTTATTTAAACTTGGCCACTGTGTCACAATTATATTTGTGGTAAGTAATACCAGAACAACAAGGCCACATAGTTGCTCCATGGATGGCAGACAGAACAGCTCTGTAGCACAAACAGACAATCATAATTTTTTGTGTGTGCTGGGAAGTAATGCTGTATAGATTATACCTGTTTGCCCAGTTCTAATAACAATTACTAATGTTTTATTATTATGTGTCACTTGACTTTGAAACCCACAGAAGCCACTACTCTGTGCCAATAAGAAAGTTAACATTAACTAGACAAGAGTAATAGTTACCATTTTGATTGTATTAGTCCTAACTATCTTATTCCAGGGCCCCTAGGCAGAAGAAACCATTAAGCGCTCAACTACTAGGCGGAAGGCTGGCAGATCGAGCCCACCCAGAGTTGCCTGAGCAGATAGGCCTGGAGATCTGCTTCTGAAAAGTCACAGCCTTGAAAACCCTATGGAGCAGTTCCACTCTGCACACCTGGGGTCACCAGGAGTCAGAATCGACTCCATGGCAACTGACAACAAAAACAACCTTATTCCAGCACCCTTCCCCCCAATCTTAGGCAAATAACCAAAATTTTAAATTGGGGTGTGGGGGGGTAGGGTGGGACCATTCCCTGGTTCTAGTAATGTATAAAAATAAATAAATAATAATTACAAGGCTGAAGTATGAACAAATCTATGAAGGAATCCAAAAATAATTATTCTACATAGCTTTAATGTGGCTAACATTTCCAAATGCATTCCTGTTTGTCTCTGCAGATTCTACCAGATGTAAATAGCTAACTGAAGGGTATTTCTTAAAATCTGGTATTTAAGAAAACGATGGCTAAATGTAACCTTGAAAATGGGAATTTGCTGACCAAAGAATGACGTTAGATTTCAATCTGAATTCCCATCTGTCTATAAGACTAAATGTTTTTAGAATTACAGGACAATCAGGAAACCAGTCTCATTCTGTATGTATTTCATCGGGAGGTTTCCCATCATATGGGGTGTTATGGATTGAATTCTGTCCTCCAAAAATATATCGTAAACCCTAACCTCTTTGCCTGTGTTTGTAATCCCATTTGGGAATAGGTTGTCTTTGTTATGTTAATGAGACAGAATTAGTATAGGATCTATTTTAAGTCAATCTCTTTTGAGATGTCTCAAAGCTGAAGACTAAGGTGCGCCTTACCCAATCCATGGTATTTCAATCGCCTCATAAGCATGTGAAAGTTAGACAATGAATAAGGAAGACTGAAGAGGAGTTGATGGCTTTGAATTATGGTGTTGGTGAAGAATATTGAAAATACCATGGACTGCCAGAAGAACAAACAAAACTGTCTCAAAAGAAGTGCAGCTGGAATGCTCCTTGGAAGCAAGAATGGCCAGACTTTGTCTCACATACTTTGGTCATGTTGTCAGAAGGGACCATTCCCTGGAGAAGGATATCATGCTTGCCAAAGCAGAGTCAACAAAAAAGGGGCAGACCCTCAAGAGATGGATTGACACAGTGGCTGCAATGATGGGGCTCAAGCATAGCCAGGACTGTGAGAATGGCACAGGCTGGGTAGTGTTTTGTTCGGTTGGACATGGGGTTGCTATGAGTCAGAACTGACTCGATGGCACCTAACAACAACCACAACTCTTTTGAGATAGAAAAGAGATTAAACAAGCAAGCAAGAGAAGCAGAGATGGGGAGAAATGTGGTGAATGATTTGGAAAAGGATAGCAAGAATGGCAGCACTGGAGAATGTAATCAACAGCACTAAATTATATATGTAGAAATTGTTGAAATAATTGTATTTTTAGCTATATAGACTTTCACCCAACTAAAAGAACAATAATAACTAAAAAGAATATATATGTAAGATAAAAAGAACTTACTGTGTAGGCAATTAATTCTGGTTGGCATAGCGATCCTCTTAAGTTAACAAAGGGAATGAGCGCAAGATGAAATCAGAAAAGTAAAATGTAAAAAGAAAAGTATGCAAGAGCAAAATAAGAATGAAAGACAGTAAGAGTTGGAACTGTTCACATCATTTATATACATGAAGTTACTCTGCAGGACACTTGGCAACATTTTTTTTCCCAAAAAAAAATAACCTCCAGCAATACTTTTTTAAACTGAAAATGCACCTAAATTTTGGGAATAAATTTCCAGTGTTGGCTGTGGTACCAGAACATGTGTGTTGATAACTGGCAAACTTCCAGGAGAATTTTAAACACACAGGTGCTCTTAAGAACCAAGAACAAATGTCGTGTTACAACAGATGATGTACAGAAGGTGGTTCTTACACCAAAAAATTAGCATTAGTTTAAAATGTGAGAAAAAAAAAACCTCCACCAAGTGGCTCCCTCTAGCACCAGTTCTGAAAAGTTTTTGGTTGGCAAATGAAAGCTGATGCCCGTGATACATAATTATCTCAGATTCTGTCAGCATCACACACATCACACGCTGAGCACAAATTGCTCAGAAAGCAGTGGAAAGAGAAAGCAATTTTAAAACACTGCCAAGTATTGTCCTTTTAAAAGATCTCAGGACTGCGCAGCCGTGTCGGTGAGAGTGAATTCCTGCATTCCCAGATGCCCAGGCTCTGGAAGCTCATGCCAGAGATGGTCCCAGGCACACCTCCCAGACATTTGGTCAGCCCCAAGTGTGGGTTTTGAGGTGGTGTTACCCACCAGAGGAACCCTAGTAGTACAGTGATTAAAGTGCTCAGCTGCTAACTAAAATGTTGGTGGTTCAAACCACTCGGTGCTCCATGGGAAAAAGATGTGGCAGTTTGCTTCTGTAAAGATTTACAGCCTTGGAAACCCTATGGGGCAGTTCCACTCTGTCCTAAAGGACTGCTATGAGTCAGAATCAACTTGAGAACAGTGGGGTAGTAGAGTGGGTTTATCCACCCAGCCAAAAAAGCGCCAAAACCAAACCCATTGCCATGGAGTCCATTCTGACTCACGGAGACCCCCACGTGTTAAAGAGTGGAACTGAGCCCTATACGGTTTTCTTGACATTATCTTTATGGAACCAGACTGCTAGGTCTTTCTTCCACAGCACTGTGTGGGTTTAAAGTGCCAATTTTTCAGTTAGTAGTCAAGCATGAACCATTTGTACTACCCAGGGACCCTCCCACCTGGCCACTGGAGGGAAAGGCACAGGACAGCCACAAGCAGTGAGGGAACTCCAAGGGAAAGAGCTCTCAGTAGGAAAAGGATGGAGGGAGGAGGATGTGACCAAGCAAATAAGCTGGACTTGGGGTAAGCAAGGTCTGGTGTTTGTGAATGATGGGAGGAGGGTAGGTGGGAGGGTTCCAATTCTGTGCGGAGAATAGGAAATGGACCATCAGGTGAGAAGAAGAGGAGGAACAAAGGAGGCCTTCCACCCTAGTACTCCTTGTGTTTCTACCTTGCTCAGTGCTCATCTACCTTCCTCAGTTCTGCCGCTCTCCTTTTGGCTTCTCTGGCCCCAAGGAGCAGTGTGTGGCCACTGTGGTCAGCATCCAGGCTATGGTTTACACACTCTGGGCCTAAATCTTACTCACAGAAGCAGGTGAGACTGCATACAGGCTATTGGACCAGTTGACAGCTTTCTAAGCTACTCCAGTCACCTAGACTCAGATCCCTGGGACAAACCCCCCCATCACCAAACACACTAGGGTGGTGAAAGGTTTCATTCTTCATCATGTGGTCTGGAAACCACATCCTGGAATCCTCTCTCCTTCCTCTTTTGACTTTGGCAAGAGGATGGGTCATGCGAGAAAGCAGAGATGGTACAATGGTGGAGAGACATGAAGCCAAAAAAGGGAGGGGATGAGGAAAAACACATCCTTATAGCACAGTTCTTAGCCTGGCACAGCTGACACTTGGGGCCTGTTTGTTCTCTACAGTAAGGGGCTGTCCTGTGCACTGTAGGATGTTAAGCAGCATCTGTGGCTTCTACTCACTGCATGCCAATAGCAACCTCCACCCTACTTATAACAGAACCATCTCCAATATTCCAGGCTCCTCTGGGGGACACAATTGTCCTGGTGGGTGAGAGCAAGAGTTCTATAGCAGCAGCAGCAGCAAAGGAGAAGATAAGCAGCAAAACAAGTCTAACCAGGGCTCCCTAACTCTCAGTCTCTGTGACCCTCAAGTTCAAGGTGCCTGAGACGTCCTAACTGGTGTTGCCAGAGATCTCCTGGCTATGGGTGCCTGAGACCCCCTCACTTGGGGTGCCTGGGACCATCTAACTTGTGGTACCTGAGACTCCCTAACTGCCTTCTACATGGGGCCCCAAGGCATCCTGCCTTCCAGCAGGAAATTACTCCCTGAGAATTTATATGCTAGCGGGTGGTAGAGTTGCTACTGGTATAGAGTGAGTAGAAGTTAAAGATACTGCTCAATATTGTACAGTGCACAGGAGAGCTCCTATCACAGAGAAGAAGCCAGCCCCAAGTGACAGCTGTACGGAGCTGAGAACTCTGCTGTAGCATGTGTATCCATCTTTGGGGTGCCTGAGACTCCCTAATTCAGGTGTTTGAGACTTCTCTAATTTAGGGTACATGAGACCAGCCACTCCTCAGAAGGAAGGTTGGACAATCTACTTCAGTAGTGATACCGCCTCAAAAACCCAAAGAGGGGTCGCTGTGAGTCAGATTCGACTCCATGGCAGTGTGTTGCATTTTTTTGCACTGAGATCCCTTAACACAGGATGCTTCTTGTTGTTGTTGCTAGGTGCTGTCGAGTTGGCTCCGACTCATAGCTACCTAAGTACAACAGAACAAAACACTACCCTGTCCCATGATAGCCTCACAATCCTTGCTATACCTGAGCCCACTGTTGTAGCCACTGTGTCAGTCCATCTCATTGAGGGCTTTGCTCTTTTTCATTGACCCTCCACTTTACCAAGCATGATATCCTTCTCAGCGAATGGTCCCTTCTGACAACATGACCAAAGTAGTGAGACAAAGTCTGGCCCTTCTCACTTCCAAGAAGCATTCCGGCTGCACTTCTTCCAGGACAGACTTTTTAGTTCTTTTGGCAGTCCATGGAGTTTTCAGTATTCTTCACCAACATCACAACTCAAAAGCATCAACTCTTCTTTGTTCCTCCTTATTCACTGTCCAGCTCTCATACGCATGAGAGGATTGAAAATACCATCGCTTAGGTTTGGCACACCTTAGTCTTCAAGGAGACATCCTTGCTTCACAGCACTTGAAATAGGTCTTCTGCAACAGATGTGCCTAGTGCAATATGTCATCTGATGTGTTGACTGCTGATGCCATTGGTGTTGATTGTGGAACCAAGTAATATGAAATCTTTGACAACTTCAGTCTTTTCTCCATTTATCATGATGCTGCTTATTGGTCCCGTTGTGAGGATTTCTGTTTTCTTTATGTTGAGAGGTAATCCATACTGCAGGCTGTAGCCTTTTATCTTCATCAGTAAGTGTTTCGAGTCATTCTCACTTTCAGCAAGCAAAGTTGTGTCATCTGTATATTACAGGTTGTTAATGAGTCTTCCTCCAATCCCTGATGCCACACTCTTCTTCACATAGTACAGCTTCTCAGATTATTTGTACAGCATACAGATTGAATAAGTATGGTGAAAGGATACAACCCTGATGCACTCCCTACCTGATTTTAAACCATGCAGTATCCCCTTGTTCTGTTCAAATGACAGCCACCTGGTCCATGTCCAGGTTCCTCATGAGTACAGTTAAGTATTCTGGAATTTCCATTCTTATCAATGTTATCCATAATTTGTTATGATCCACACAACCAAGTGCTTTGGCATAGTCAATAAAACACAAGTAAAACATCTTTCCGGTGTTCTTTGCTTTGAGCCAAGATCCATCTGACATCAGCAATGATAGCCCTTGTTCCACATCCTCTTTGAGTCCAGCTTGCACCTCTGGAAGTTTCCTGTCAAAATACTGCTGCAACAATTTCTGAATTATCTTCAGCAAGATTTTACTTGGATATGATATTGTTTGATAATTTCCATATTCTGTGGGATTACTTTCTTTGGAATGGGTACAAATACAGATCTCTTCCAGTCAGTTGGCCAGGTAGCTGTCTTCCCAAATTTCTTGGCATAGACAAATGAATGGCTCCAGTGCAGCATCCATTTGTTGAAATATCTCAATGGGTAGTCCATCAATTCCTGAAGCCCCGTTCTTTGCCAATTCCTTCAGTGCAGCTTCAACTTCTCCTTTTAATTCCATAGGTTCTTGATCATATGCCACCTCCTCAAATGGATGAACATCAACCAATTCTTTTTGGTACAGTGACTGTGTATTCCTTCCATCTTCTTTTGATGTTTCCTGCATCATTCAATATTTTGCCCTTAGAATCTTTCAATATTACAACTCAAGGCTTGAATTTTTTCTTCAGTTCTTTCAGCTTGAGAAATGCCAAGCATGTTCTTCCCTTTTGATTTTCTAACTCCAGGTCTTTGCACATTACATTATAATAATTGACTTTGTCTTCTCAAGCTGCTCTTTGAAATCTTTTGTTCAGCTCTTTTATCTTGTCATTTCTTCTGTTTGCTTTAGCTATTCTGTTAAAGGGCAAGTTTGAGAGTCTCTTCTGACATCCCTTTTGGTCTTTTCTTCTGAGTCTGTCTTAGTCTGGAAGCTCCACTGAAACCTGTCCACCATGGGTGACCCTGCTGATATTTGAAATACCGGTGGCATAGCCTCCAGCCTCGCAGCAACATGCAAGTACAACAAACTGACAGATGAGGAGTGGAACTGAGAGTGCCTGAGATATCCTATTCAGGGTGCCTGAGACACACTAACTAAAGAGCCTGAGACGGCCTTTAACTCAGGATGCCTGAAACCCCCTAACTCGGGGGGCCTGAGATCCCTTAACCTGCGGTGCCTGAGTCCCCCTAACTCAAAGTACCTAAAACCCCTTGACTTGTGGTATCTGAGAACCCCTCCCAATTCAGGGTGCATGTGACCCCATGACTCAAGGTGCCTTAAGTTCCCTGACTTGCAGTGTCTGTGATCCCCTGTATTAAGTACCTGAGAGTCCCCTAATTCAAGGTACTTGAGACCCTTTAACTTGAGATGGCTGATACTTCCTAGTTCAGCATGCTTGTTTTTGTTAGGTGCCATCCAGTTGGTTCTGACCCATAATGACAAAATGTACAACAGAACAAAACAGTGCCCATTGTTGCAGCCACTGTGTTGATCCATCTCCTTGAGTATCTTCCTCTTTTTCATTGACCCTCTACTTTACCAAACATGATGTCCTTCTCCAGGGTCTGGTCCCTCCTGATGACTTATCCAAAGTATGTGAAATAAAGTCTCACCATCTTCCCTTCTAAGGAGCATGCTGGCTATATTTCTTCCAAGACAGAGTTGTTCATTCTCTTGGCAGTCCATGGTATATTTAATATTCTTCACCAAGACCATAATTCAAAGGCATCAATTCTTCTTTGGTCTTCCTAATTCATTGCCAGTTTTTGCATGAATATGAGACAACTGAAAAGGCCACGGCTTGGGTCAGGCACACCTTAGTCTTTAAAGTGACAACTTTGCTTTTTAACACTTTAAAGAGGTCTTGTGTAGCAGATTTACCCAATGCAATATGTTGTTTGATTTCTTGACTATTGCTTCCATGGGCATTGATTGTGGATCCAAGTGTTATGAAATACTCAAAAATTTTATTTTCTTCTCCATTTATCACATTGCTTATGATCCAGTTGTGAGGAGTTTTGTTTTATGCTGAGGTGTAATCCAAAGGCTGTAGTCTTTGATCTCATCATAAGTGCTTCAAGTCATCTTCACCTTCAGCAAGCAAGGTTGTGTCATCTGCATATTGCAGGTTGTTAAGAGTCTTCCTCAAATCCTGATGCCATATTCTTCTTCATATAGTCCAGCTTCTCAGATTATTTGCTCAGCATATGGATGTCATAAGTATGATGAAAGGATACAGCCCTGATGCACATCCTTCCCAGTTTTAAAGCACATAGTAACCCCTTGTTCTGTTCAAATGACTGCTTCTTGGTCTATGTATAAGTTCCTCATGAGCACAATTAAGTTAGTGTTCTGGAATTCCCATTCTTTGCAATGTTATCCATAATTTTTTATGATCCACACAGCCAAATGCCTTTGCATACTTAATAAGAGAGAGATAAACATCATTCTGGTATTCTCTGCTTTCAGCTAAGATTCATCTGACATCAGCTATGACGTCCTTCATTCTATGTCCTCTTCTAAACCCAGTTTAAATTTCTGGCAGTTTCCTATTAATGTACTGCTACAACTGTTTTTGAATCATCTTCAGCACAGTGTGCCTGAGGACCCCCTAATTCAAGGTGCCTCCTGTTGTTAGGTATCACTGAGTCACTTCTGATTCATAGCGACTCTACGTACAACAGAATGAAAAGTGCTCAGTCCTGCGCCATCCTCACAATCCTTGCTATGCTTGAGCCCATTGCTGTAGCCTCTGTGTCAATCTATCTCATTGAGGGTCTTCCGTGTTTTTAGTAACCCTCCACTTTGCCAAGCAAGGGTGCCTGAGATCCCCTGGTGTGTAAACCATCAGGGAGTGACTTGGGAGCCCCAAGTAGAAGGCAAAGTGAGGGTTAAAACTGTTGGGCTTGTGGTGTTGGGTGGGGAGTGGGTACAGGAGGTAGGTAGGCACTGTCCCTACTTTACAGATGAGAGGCTGAGGCTCAGGGAATGTTCCCTGAGGCTTAGGAACAAGGTTTCCAATCTTGAACTGATCCCAGTCACTAGGTTATTTTTCCCTCATTAAATATATTTAAGCTACTGTTATGCCTAAAGCACTATATAGATAAAACTGCTCATATTTTGGAAATTTACTATTCTAAAACACTGATTTAGTGCTAATGGGAAGCCAATGAATATTCTAATGAAATGATCACCTCATTACTAATATGGATTAAGGTAATCAATCAGTAGCTAGCTTATCTCTCTGCAGATTCTCTTAGGGATCAAGTTGTGAAGTTTTGCTTTGCTTTTTCATTGGATGGAACAGTATGAGAGGCACCAATGATAGAAGTGGCAACCATGCAGCCTTGGGAGTTGCACATTGCATATGATAAACCGGTTAACCGGCTGCCAGCAAGTTGATGCCAACCAGGGCTTTGAACTGGTTCATTCCAGTTAGATCCCCTGCTGAGAATTTGCCTTTCTACCCAGATAAACTGAATCAGAATCTACACTGAATCTACATTTCAACAAGATTTTAACATAATTATATCTTATGTCTACATTAAGAACCACCTGAGGATCTATAAGAATCACCTGGGGATCTTGTTAAACTATAGATTCTGATTCTGTACATCTGGGGTGGGAATACAAAGTCTCAGTGGTGGTAGAATCAGAATGAACCAGTTTGAAGGCCAGATTCCAACTCACAGCAACCCTATGTGTGTCAGAGTAAAACTGTGCTTTGTAGGGTTTTCAGTGGCTGATTTTTGGGAAGAACAGCACCAGGATTTTCTTCTAAAGTGCCTCTGGGTAGACTCGAACCTGCAACTTTTTGGTTATAGCAGCCAAGTGTGTTCATGGTTTGCTCCACCCAAGGACACTTGTGTAAGATGACATCCTCTACAAGCCTTGGATAGCTCGACTGGGAACAGGCACTCAGATGAAAAGGCACCACTAGGTAGGAGCAAGTGATGGTGCAACAAGTTAAGCACCTGGCTGCTAACTGCCAAGGTTGGCTATTCAAACTCTGGCAGTTGCTCCATGGGAGAAAGACCTGCTGATCAGCTCCCATAAGGAGTACAGCCTAGAAAACCCTGTAGGGCAGTTCTACTCTGTCACATGGGGTTGCTATTAGTTGAAATTGACTCAACAGCACCTAACAAGCTAGGCCAGTCCCCAAATGCAGAGAGAGGCCCAGGCTCTCACAATCAGAAGTGATTCTGAATATGCCCACCCCCATGGGTTGACAAGTCTAAACCTCAAGGCTCTAAATGGGCTCCATTAAGCACAGGGTGCTTTAGCAGAAAGGGGTGAGAGTGGAATGGAATTTCTAAAGGTCAAAGGGGAAAAAAAACAAGATGACAAAAACTAAAATGTAGCGTGGGCACAAGCATGAGAGCAAAGCTGCTGAGTATGCAGAGTGGTGGGGTGGCAGGAGGGGTACCTTTGTGTTTCTTGACAGTGCCTGGCTCCGACACACTCAGAGAGCTCTCTGACAGCTCATCCCCATCCAGGTCCAGTGGGCTGTGGCCGTCCCACTCTGTGTCCCGTGACTCTTTCTCCAAGTCCCAGGAGTCGAGTTCATTCTCCTCAGGTTCAAGGGCAGGCAGGGCCTGGGCAGGTGGATCTTCCTCGAGGGGGGCAGTGGCTACAGCAGCCCCTAGATGGGACAGGGACTCCTCCTGATGCTCACTGTCCATGGAGGCTGCATAGTCCAGCATCAGGGCAGCTTCGTTGTCCTGAGTTAAGGAGGTCTGTCGGGGCAAAACACATTGTCAGAGGCCAAGAGAAACCCAGCTTGAGCAAAGATGAAAGCAGGTATGTGGAAGTAGGGGAGGGAATGAGACCACTGGCAAAGCACTGCTCAAATCTTGTTTGACCAGTGATTTCAAAGTATCACAAGACACACCTGGCCCCTGTAAGAAAGCAGCTCCATTATCAGGGGAGCTAATGCAGCAAATAACACCCTGCGTGATGTAAACAGTTAATGCGCGAGGCTGTTAATCAAAAGGTTGGAGGATTGAGTCCACCCAAAGGCATCTCAGAAGAAAGGATTGATGGTCTACTTCTAAAAAGTCAGCTACTGAAAACCCTACAGAGTCCAGTTCTACTCTACACATACAGGGTCTCCATGAATTGGAGTTGACTTGAAAGCAACTAACTGATAGGGTTAGAAATTGGAATAGTGGTTCTTTGGAGGATGGGAGAGTGACTAAAAGGAGACAAGAGGGGCTTCTTGGGAGCCAGTCATGCTGCTCTTAATTGTTGGTGGTGGGGAGCATTACACAGGTGAGTTTGCTTAATGACAAGTAACAGTTGCACTTTTCTGACTTAAATGCCATTTTGAAGAACCTCCCACTGACTCAAGATGGGAACATCATTTGAGCATCAGTAAAAATTAGACTGCAATGGACTGAGTACTTTAAATGTTAAGCCACAAGTTTCTAATGAAACAAAACAAAAACCTAGGTGAAATAATCATGGGCTGTGTCCTTATTTCTCTCATTCATCTAACAAGTTGCCACTGAGTCAACACCAACTCATAGTGACCCCATGTGTATCAGAGTAGAACTGTGCTCCACAGGGTTTTCAATGGCTGCGATTTTTGGAAATAGATCACCAGGCCTTTCTTCTGAGGTGCCTCTGGATGGGCTTTGACTAAGAGTCAATTGCATTAACCATCTACACCACCTAGGGACTCCCTCATCCATCTTGTGTGAGCAGCTGAGTCAATTCCAACTCTTAATAACCCTATAGGACAGAGTAGAACTGCTCAATAGTGTTCCTAGGCTGCAATTTTATGGAAACACATTGCCAGGTCTTCTCTCCCATGGAATGGCGGGTGGGTTCAAATCTCCAACCTTCTGGTTAGCAGCCAAGCACTTAACCATTGTGCCACCAGGGCTCATTCTCATCCATTTGTTCCAGCCTTCTGGTTAGCAGTCAAGTGCCTTAGGCACTATGCTACCAGAGCTCCTCTCATCCATTTAGGCCTAAAGAATACCCAAACTAATGGACTGGGGCATTCCCATAGGCCATCGGCCCCCTGCTGTCCACCAGTGGAAATGCACATGGGAAGCCATGTCAGGGCCACCTGTGGCCTGGCATTTAATGGGACTGGGGGCCCTGGGCACTCACTCCTGAACTAAATGGCAATGTAGGCAATTTGCCTTTGGTACTTCTCATATCTCCTTCTCGGCATTCCTTCTTGCCCCAACCTATTGCCCTTCAGTTGACCAAAGGTAGTCTTGCCATATCCAATCCACCTTCGTGTTCAAAATCCTTTCCCATCCAAATCAAAATCTCCCAACCATCCTTGCACCTCTCACCCTGGACTTGTTCATTCTGAAATGTCAAAAAAAAAAAACAAAGTGAGAGTCTGTAGCTTAGAAGCTTGCCCTTACAGATGCCTGGCTGCCACCTGGGTGGACTTCACACTTACCATCGCTCTGGGCACAAACATCACAGAGCAGGAGAGGGGAAAGAATGTGCATCGGGATTTAAAGCAATCTTTGTTTCCCCCCAGTAATAAAAGTAATAAACATTCATTGCAAAAATAAATAAATAAATGCTTTAGAAATGTGTAATATGGAGAGTGAAAGTTTCCCTTAATCGGGATGTGATCAGGGCAGAGGTTCTGCACCAAACAGGTGTACTAACAGGGAGTCTTAGGTAATGAGATTCTTTGTGTTTCAAAAATTTTTCTTCAAATGACTCACTAAACTTTCAACAACCAAAGCTTTACCAGCCAGAACCTTTCAAGTTTCCTTCATAAACAGGATAAATTGCATAAATGTGGCACCCATAAATCATCCTTCTGTTGGATGAGGAATGTAATTTGACATCCGTATATGGAATTTTCTGGATTGTCATCAAATACTTGGGTCTACAAAAGGAGAAATGGCAAAAGCCAGTGTCACACAAAACACTTCTCCAAGGTGCCTCAACTGTACCTTGGAGATCCCCGAGATGATGATAGTACTTTTCTTTCGTGGTGACTTAAGTTTCAGTTTTGAAGATTCGCTGAGTTGTCGGATGGCCACTTCTGCCACTGGATCTGAACCGTTCAACACCAACAATTCTGTCAGCAGGAAGACAGTGTTGAGTTTGTTAGCAAAAATTAAAAACTTCTGGGGAACTTCCAGGGTGATGGAAATGGTCTAGTGTAGGTTTTGGGAAAGCCTTTTCTGTAAAAGGCCAGGAGGTACATAGTTTAGGTGTCACAGGCCAACGAGTCTTTGGCACAACTACTCAACTCTGCCTTTGTAACATGAAAGCAGCCATAGACTAAGTTAGCAAATGGATACAGCTGGGTTCCAATAAAACTTTATTTATAAAAACAGGTGATGGGCTGGATTTACCCACAGGCCATAGTTTTGATGACTAGATCTATAGCTTGACTGTGTGGCTATACCATACACATTGAACTGTACATTTAAGATGCACTCATTTTGTTCTATATAGATTATACTTCAATGTAATGAATAACGAAAAGCAAGAAAACAAAACTAAAAACCTCTGATTTTTTGAACTGTAAAAGGCAAAGTAGTTACTCTTTTTTTCTCCCAAGGGTGATTAAAAAGAGCTCTGGTGGTGCTGTGGTTAAATCACTAGGCTACTAAACAAACAAAACAAAATCTACCGTATATGAAAACCAAGGAGTCTTGGTGCCACAGTGCTTAAGCATTCAGCTGATAACTGAAAGGTTGGTGATTTGAACCCAGCAGCTGCTCCATGAAAAAAAGATGAGGCAATCTGCTTCCATAAAGATTTACAGCCTTAGAAACTATGGGACAGTTCTACTCTGTCCTACAGGGTTGCTATGAGTCTGAATCAAATCATGGTAGTGGGTTTGGTTTGGGTAAGGGTGATGAAATGTATAGAATAATAATCAGGGGTATGAAGGGTCAGTTAACAAATGCAGCTCCTTCCCACTGGCCAAAGAGTTTCGTGTGCATTTTTAAATCCCCATTTTACAAATGGGAAAATGTCTGCCATCCAGGGGGGCAGCTGAGCCACAATGCTCAGCCTTACAGCTGACTTACATGCTTATAAGTCTATTATTCTTCCTAAAATAAAGCTACAAAACGAATACAGTAGCAGGCTATTAAAAGGAACTTTCCTGCCTCCTTTTTTGGCCACATCCTGAGGTCAATAAAAGCCACATTTCCAGAAGATGTGTGAGAGAACCAGTGGCTGAGAAGTGCTTGGCCGCAGATGCATGGTGAAAAGAAAGGGGTCAAGAGAAAAGCTTTGGGGAGGGTTCTCTTGGGAAAAACTGTGCTGTACCACTCAATGCCTCCACGTAGCAGGGTGTGGGGAGTGTCATCTCCTTAGCCCACACCTAGGGCTTCCCTCCACATTCAGATCTCTTGGTCAAGGTGCCAGGATGGCTGAGGAAGCTGCCATGGTCCTTGCCTGCACAGTGGAGGGTAAACCCATGGGCCAGATGAGGATTCCACAGCAGCAGTGTCAGCCTAACATCTTATGTTAATACACTTAATATTTTATAGCAATTTTAGGTTTACATAAAAATTGCTCAGAAAGTACACAGAGTTCTCATATACCTCCTTTCCCCCTCTGCACATTGTTAATCCTATATTAACATGTTGGATTCATGTGGAATAGTTATAGCAATTGATGAATCAATCTTGATACATTAAGTCCATAGTTTACATTGTTGTTGTTGTTGTTGTTATGTGCCGTCGAGTCGGACCCGACCCATAGTGACCCCTCCTTGGGTTTCTGAGGCAGTATCACTACGGAAGTAGATTGCCCCATCTTCCTTCAGAGGAATGGCTGGTGGGTTTGAACCGCCAGCCTTCTGATTAGCAGTAAAGTGTCTTAGGCACTACGCTACCAGAGCTCCCTCAGGAGTGAGTTCAATTCCAGACCTGACAGGCAGCTAGAGGCCATAATCTCAGGGGTTCCACCAGGCTCCATCAGACCAGCAAAACCTGTTTTTTTTTGTTGTTGTTGTTGTCTTTATGATTTTGAGTTTTGTTCCACCGTGTTCTCCTACTTTTGTCTAGGATCTCCTACACAGATCCTCCTCTGAGTGGTTGACAGTGGTAGCCGAGCACCATCTAGTTCTTCTGGTCTCATAGTCATATAGACTGAGGATCATATGATCTATCAGACCCTTGGACTAACTATTTCCATGTGTCTTTGGTTTTCTTCATTCTTCTTTGTTCTGAAGGAAGAGAGACCCATTGTTGCATCTAGATGGCTGCTTGCAAGTCTTTTCATATGCTTAAGATCTTTTAGAAGGGATCCTGCACAGGGGAAAGGACGATTCCACAGTATGAGGTAGTAGGTGTACTTCCAGGGCCAAGAGCTGAGGATGGGGCATCAGGATCATTGCTTGTATCTGTGAAGTTGCATTTGGAGGTAACCAGAAAGGGACTATCCAAAGAACCGTGAAAACACCCACAAGGGAAAAAATCTGTTTTAAACTTCTGCCAGTTAAGTGACAGTACCCATCAAATAACAACTTTCTGCCTACTACTCTACTCACTGCTCCTCCTTGCCCTATCTCCAGTCTTGGCAAGGTCAGAAACATCATTGAGTACAAGATAAGGGAGCAAAAAAGACACTAACCACTTGCCCCTTAAAGAAAGATTTAAAGAAGGAGCACTGGTAAAATAGTGGTTAAAGCTAACCAAAAGGTTGGCGGTTCAAACCCACCAGCCATTCTGGGGGAGAAAGATGAGGCGGTCTACTTCCATAAAGATTTACAGCCCTGAAAACCCTATGGGGCAATTTTACTGTGTTCTAAAGGGTCGCTATGAGTCAGAATCGACTCAACTCGATGCCACTGGGTTTTTTGGGGTTGGGATTTAAAGAGACAGTAAGTTAGCTCTTTAAAGATGTATACTACCTGAAAGTGACCATAAAAAACATGAAGCTTGCATCCCATGGCTAAGGAAATTTATTCCTATTAAACAGGTTTAAAGGGACAGTGGGAGACAAAGTTGTTTTTATGATTATGTTCCATGAGTCCTACTGATTTTATAATATCAATGTAACTAGTATTCACTGTGTTGTACCATCCTATGGGATTTAATATATAAATGTATAATGTTATGGGTCCATCAATAAAGTATCATGCAGAATAATTTCACTGGCCTAAAAAAATGCCTTGTGCTCCACCTATTCAACCCTTGCTATCTCTCCTTGATTCCTCGGCAACCACTGATCTTTTGACTGTCTCCATAGTTTTGCCTTTTCCAGTTGGATTACTGTATTTACTTTGTTAAAGTGTGCCCTAGAACTTAAGGGGGGATGCAAACACCACGCTAGTCTTTGGTCAACTTTCTACTTCTGGTTCTTCACTTATTATTAAAAAACAAAAACAAACAAACAAAAAAAAACACTTCCTAAATTCCAAAAAAGCAATATTCATGCTTATTAGATGAGCTAGACTCATTAGACTCAACAGCACATAACAACAACAACAACAACAGACTCATTAGAACACTTCACAAGATGGTAGGAGGGTGGACAATGCAATTGTGCTCTTTATTACCTGTGTCAGAAGAAGAGAAAGTCTTACTGACAGGGGCGCTGTGGCAGGAGATGGCTTGGACGGAAATATCCTTCTCGATTACCTTCACTTTCACAGGCATTTTCACAGGAGACTCTGTCAAGGAAAGCCTCCAGTTACAAACGGCACCCGAAAAGTTATCTGAATCAACACTTACTGAAAAGTGACACTACCTCTCATTTCACTGCTAGTTTATCCAGTGGTAAAGGCAATGACCAACTTTAAAACTTCTTTAATAATCCTTATTAATAGTAGTAGTAGCACTAGTATCATTATCTGGGTCAAAAGTGGGGGTCAAAAGTGGTGTTAGGAGCCCAAGTCTAAGTAAAATTTCAGAAACATTTAATTAAGCCCGAATTTAATTTTCTATTTTGCATTCAAGAACTGTGCCAAGTGATCTATTCTTGGAAAACAATACTTTTGCACAATACTTACACAAGACACAATATAAATAAATAAAACAATATCAACTAAGTATACATTACACGGGAGTTCTGGTAGCATAGTGGCTAAGGCACTTGACTGCTAACCAGAAGGCTGGCGGTTCAAACCCACCAGCCACGCCTCGGAAGGAAGATGGGGCAATCTACTTCTGTAGTGATATTGCCTCAAAAACCCAAGGCGGGGTCGCTATGAGTCAGATCCGACTCGACGGCACATAACAACAACAACAACATACACTTACACAGAAATTGTCTCCATGGTAATGGTTGTAGTGACATGTACAAAATTCAGCTGATCTACATTGACTGATGTCAATACTTCCAATAGATATGTTTTAATACAAGCAACTCTACCCTGACCATTGACATCTAATTTTTCAACATAGCACATGCTGACCCCACATAAACAAATTACCTTAGTTTAAATTATACTAAAGTATAGCTACTTATAATATCTAGGTTTTGTGGTTATTATTATTGTTAGTGTCTATCGAGTCGGCCCGGACTCGTGGTGACCCTGTGCACTACAAAACAAAACTCCACCTGGATTTAGGTTATCCTCATGATTAATTGTGGATCTGGCCAGTGTGATCCATTGGTTGATTTTCCTAAGTAGACTGACAAGCCTTTCTTCTTTGTGTATCTTAGTCTGGAAGCACCACTGAAAACTATTCAGCATCACAGCAACACACTTTCATTGACAGATGGGTGATGGCTGCACATGAGGTGCATCAGCTGGGACTTGAACCCAGGTCTCCTGCATGGAAGATGAGGAATTCTACCACTGAACCACACTGCCCTCTCTAGATTTTAGCTTCAGAATATACTACAAGGTTGTACCTTGATTCAATTTATCAGGTATTTATTTGACAAAATAGAAACGTAATCATCTTTAAAAAAAAAGAAGCAAAACTCTTGCCAATTTTGTCTTCCTTGGCTAAGAGATTTTCTTAATAACACTCAGTGCTGTAGCCTACAGTGCATTGCAGTGTATATAGGGGAAGATGTTTACATAGAAAACCCTAACTCTACAGTTTCTGAAAGGACATCATGCTCGCAATTCTCTCACCAGGGCTCAGTGGGGACACCCTCCCCATGTCGAAGCGAGGCTTGGTTTTCACGGCAGTCACCGTCGTGACCACTGTACCACAGGGCATCACTGTGCGGTCTTTCTCTATCTTCGCAGCAGGAACAGGGGGAGGGATTGGCCAGGGCTTTGATTCACTGGGTTCTATGTAAGAAAACTGCAGAGAAGGTTGGTTACTTATTTTGTAGTAAGTGCAAAGGCTGGTCCCTGCCATTGGTACCCTGACTTCCTTTGAAACAGCCACAGATTTCTTCATTTAATGTCTGTTATGGATTGAACTGTGTCCCCCCCAAAAACAATACATGCTAGAATACTAACCCCTATACCTGTGGATGTAATCCTATTTGGAAATAATAGAGTTTTCTATGCTACGTTAATTAGATTACACTCAAGTAGGATAGGTTCTACATCTATTCACTTCTAAGTTATAAAAAGAGCAGATTAGACACACAAACACACATGGGGTTGTAGGAGAGTGACAGACACTCTTCTCTACTGAGACAGATGCATATGCAAGGCTTGTCAGCATCTAGAAGCTGAAATAGACAAGGAAGGCCCCCCCCCCCTTGAGCCACAGCCTGAATTTGAAATTCTAGCCTTCTGAATTTTGAGAAAGTACACTTATTTTTTAAAAGATAACCACTTGTCCTATTTGCACTATAGAAGCACTAGGTAACTAAGGCAGTGAGTGCCACTTCATATTTTCAACTACCCTGGATTTTCCCAGGATTGCCGTAGAATGATGCCATCCAAGCTCAACCATACTCAGCACATAATGATGGGGACAAAAGCCGGACATGCAAACAAATACCACAGAGGGTTAGCCCTCTGTGAAATGGCATGATGAAAAGTTATTTCATAGCAGATACACTAGGGTGGGCTGGGCCTGCTCCATTCATGTCTAGAAATGGGGACTATAGAATGGCTTTTCTGTTTGGAAATGTCACAGTGAAGGAAGAACAAGAGTCTAACAAATATAAATGAAGATGCTCATATGAAGTGAGCTGGCTGCCCCTTGGCCATGGTAGGCCATGATGGCCGTACCTCCACAGTGACCGAGCCCAACACTGGGCTGCCCATGGTGGACCTGCTGGTCAATGCAAAGCTCTGTGGTCCAGAAGGCTGCTTCTTAAATAAATCTAAAGGTATCGTTGTCATTGCAAACAGACCTAAAGAGACAGAAGACAAGCGAGATGCATCATTGATGTTTCCATGAGGGAAAAGGGCCAAGGTGGACTGTGACAACTGGACTGAACTTCGTGATGTATGTCCTGTTAGCCTCAAAACGCTCATGCTTCAAAATATTAAGAAAAAAAATCAGTAGTATTAAAAAAAAAAAGCTATGAAATGTTCTAGACTAAAGAGAAGTGAGAATTATAGGCCACACCTTATCCTATGCTGCAGTGGAGAATAACTGCTATAAAGGACATGATAGAGTCACCTGACAAAAACTAGAATATGGTGGTACACTGGATAAAAGGATGGTGTCAATGTAAATGTAAGAAGTTGATTACTGTACTGTGGACATGAAAGAGGATATCCTCATTTCTGGGAAGTATGCACCAAAGAATTTAGGGGTGAAGGGCTATGATGTATGCAAAACCGAAAAACCAAACCAGATGCTGTTGAACTGGCTCATAGTGAACCCATATACGTTAGAGTAGAACACAGATGGAGCTTGCACTGGCTGATCACCTTCCAAAGTACCTGTGGATGTACTGAACCTTCAGCCTTTTGGTTAGCAGCTGAGCACTTAACCGTTTGCACCATCCAGGGGACTCCTTTGATGTATGTGACTTACCCTCAAGTGGTTCCAAGAAAGTAGTTCATGTTTATGTACACATGTGTGCACTTGTTTGGGGTGGTGGTGGAAATGATAAAAAAAAAATGGGGCAAAATGTTAAAAATTGGTGAATGAAGGCTATAAGGTTGTTCTTTGTATAACTTTTTGTTAGTTTGAAATTACTCTTTTTTTCCCAAAGTTTTATTTCTTTTGTCATTGTTGCTGAAGATACACACAGCAAAACATACATCAATTCGACAGTTTCTACAAATACCATTCAGTGATGTGGATTACATACTTAAGAGTTGTACAGCCATCCTCACCCTCTTTTTCTGAGTTATTTTCCTTCCTCATTAACAAAAGTCCACTGCCCCCTAAGGTTGCTGTTGTCAATTTGATCCCATACACCAAAAACCAAACCCACTAGGCGTTTGCCTCTACCTCAAGGCTCCTTTCTCTGGGCTCCAGAACTTATTCTACTCTGACACCCCACCCAAGTCTCCATCCCTTTTATTAGGGACTCGATGGCAAACAACAACAACAACAACAACAACTGACCCAATGCCATCGAGTCAATTCCAACTCAGAGCAACCGTTTAGGACAGAGTAGAACTGCCCCATAGGATTTCCAAGGCTGTAAATCTTTATGAAGCACACTGCCTCATCTTTCTCCCAAGGAGTAGTTGGTGGGTTTGAACCACTGACGTTTTGGTTAGCAGTTCAATGCTTTGACCACTATGCAACCAGAGCTCCTTGATCCCATATAGATAATTTGTAAAAGAGCATAATACTCAAGACAAACCTTTTTTGCTAGTTAAGCTAAACTATTTTTCAATTTTAAGATGACTTCAGGGGATATTTTTGATTTAAGGTTTAATGATTATCTCAGGGCAATAGTTTCAGGGGTGAAATTATTCTTATTTTTGTAAGTTTGAACTTTTCTAAGTCCCATCAAGCTGGACTGGAATGAAATCTGGTGGAGTCAATAGGAATGTGGTCAGGAATGGGCTTCTCTCCACACAAACGATGACCACACCCTACATTCATCCCCTCAATTGCCCCAGAATGTCAGTTCTTATCTCACGTGTATCCCTGAGTCACAAAATCAAGGAAATGAATGGCCTCAAAATTCTTGCTAATCTTTGGGATCTTGAATTGCTTTTTCCTAGTATTCCTACTTTTAGTAAGTAATGAAATGGCTTGATTTCAGAGCTGGATAAGCCAGGTAATGATCCCTTTCCCCACTCTGATATGTTTTATGAGGATATTTAAAATGTAGCTGGGTGGCACAAACAGTTAAGCACTCTCCTACTTAGTCAAAAGGTTAGTGGTTCGAACCTACCCAGAGGCACCTCCGAAGAGACAGGCCCTGCGATCTGCTTCCAAAAGGTCACAACCTTGAAAACCTTATGGACTCTACACATGTGGGGTTGGACTCAACTTGACGGCAACAGCAATATCCACATCCACTTAATGACTTTCTAACTGTTGTTTTCTTATATCTAAAACATGTGTCTAGTTGTAGCCACTGTGGCTTATTTAACAAGGGAAAAGCAGTTGAACATGCCCTTCCCACAGTATATGCCCACAAGGTATGTATAACTGAAAGTGTCTTTGAACCCAACATTCCACTGTGAGAACCCAGAGTTTAGGGAAGTGGCTACCTCTTTGTTCAGGTCCCACTACCTTCCCCAACTCCCTAAGGCTGGGTCCAGGTGAGTGGATGACTTTTCCAGACTACAGGGCCTCCATCCTCTGCTCAGCACCCACCTTCTTCTTCTTCTTTTTTTAATAATTTTTTTTTTTTTTTTTGACCCTGCAACCATGGTACTGAGCCCACAGGTCCAATTACTCGTTCCCTCCAGGTAGCTGGCTGTGGCCAAGAAGCCACCACAACCTTGTCCCTTGTCAGCTCTACTATACACCTGGACATTCTTACAGTGCATACAAATATGCATGTAGAAACATTGTCTGCTAATCCTATACATGGTCATGGGCACATATCAGGTACGTCTAGTACCTGAGTGTTCAGCCCGTCCACCCATGTATCCACCTGTAGATCAATGCTTGCCATCACTGACAACACAATACTGTACATACAAAAGGGTTCATCTTTCTTGTCTGTACCTCCCAGGTACCTCTCTATGTCTTCCTCTTCCACAGCACCCACCTTCTGAGGATCTCCCATCCTCTGAAAGCTGCAGTTGTAACTCCTTAGATTTGGCGTTCAATTCACTGTGGAAAGGAATAAAAGCAATGAATTCTTAAAAATACAATGATCAATTACTTTTTTGAAATAGTATTTTTTCTGATTATACAAACACTAAGTCATCCTCAATATTTAAGAAACTATGAGGCATATAACCAAGAAAGTAAGTTTTATCTGTGACTTCACTACCTACAAATAGTCCCAGTAAATATTGTGGTGAATAGTCTTGCAGAGCTGTCCAGTAGAATTTTCTGCAATGATAGAAAACATGGAATTTAACATACCTCTTTCCTCTTTATAATCTATTTTTTTCACTTAAGATACCATGGACAACTTCCCATGTCTATAAATATAGAGCAAGTAATATCATTTCTTTTTTCCTTTTTTTCTTCCTTCCTCACCTCCCCCCAACCATCAAAGAATTTCTTTTTGTGTGAAACCCAATTCTCTACATTTTGCAACATTGCTGTTGTTGTTAGGTGCCATCAAGTTATTTTCGACTCATAGTGACCCCATGCACAGCAGAACGAAACACTGCCCGATCCCACGCCAGCTCCACGATCCCTGCTATACTTGAGCCCATCATCGCAACCACTGTGTCAATCCATCTCGTTGAAGGCCTCTCCCTCTTTTGTCGACCCTCCACCCTACCAAGCATGACATCCTTCTCCAGGGAATGGTCCCTTCTGACAACATGACCAAAATAGGTGAGGCAAAGTCTGGCCAT
>NW_006921766.1:5360811-5388739 GCF_000298275.1 Orycteropus afer afer | reverse complement strand
TTGACAACTTCCAATTTTCCTAGATTCATACTTCGTACATTCCATGTTCCGATGATTAATGGATGTCTGCAGCTGTTTCTCTTCAATTTGAGTGATGCCACATTAGCAAATGGAGGTCTCGAAAGCTTTACCTTATCCATAGGAGTAAGGCTGTGCTTACTCAGATAATGCAGCTCTTTCCCCATCCTATTTTGAGAGCCTTCTAACCTAACCGGACTATTCATAAAATTGTGCAGTAATGTATCAAACAGTGTTTCTTTGATATTCGTAAGGTTTTCCCTGGCCAATTCTTTGAGAAGTGGATGGCCTCCTCCTTCTTCCTAGTCTGTTTCAGTCTGTAAGCTGGGCTGATACCTGTGTACCATGTGCATCCCGCTGGATGGAGCCTCAAAACTCACATCAACACGTCACCACAGTAGGACAAACCAACAGACAAGTTTGCCTCCCCGTTGGAAACCTCTCGTACCACCCTTACCTGGGTCCCTGCGGCCGACTCCTCCTCTGTACAGATTCCTAGGCCTTTTCATCCCGTTTCTCCCGCTCTCCTGCCCTGCTGCTTCGGGCATGCCTGAGTTCCTCTCCTCACCTGGATCCCTGCAGCTGAATGCTCCTCTGTCCAGGTTCCTGGCTTTTTTTATCCCCTTTCTCCCACTCTCCCACCCTGCTGCTTTGGGCGTGCCTGATTTCCCTCTCCTCACCTGGATACCTGTGGCTGACTGCTTCTCTGTCCAGGTTCCTGGCTTTTAATCCCCTTTTTCCTGCTCTCCCACCCTGCTGCTTTGGGTGTTCCTGAGTTCCCTCTCCTCACCTGGATCCCTGCTGCTGACTGCTTCTCTGTCAGGGTTCCTGGCAACAGAAGTCTCTTAAAATATTTGTCCTTTTGTGATTAATTGCACTCAGCATAATGGCCTCTAAGTTCAGCCATGTTATGAGATGTTTTGCAGATTCATCATTATTTTTTAACACTACGTAGTATTCCATTGCATGTATGTATCAGAGTTTGTTGATCCATTCCTGCACTGATGGACATTTAGGTTATTTCCATCTTTTTGCTATTGTGAATCATAATGTGATGAAAATGGGTGTGCATATATCTGTTCATGTCACAGCTCTTACTTCTCTAGGATATGTACCTTGTGGTGGAATTGCCGGATCATATGATATTTCTATTTCCAGCTATTTAAGGAAGTGCCATAACATTTTCCATAGAGGTTGCACCAATTTACAGTTCCACTAGTAGTGTATGAGGGTTCCAATCTCTCCACGCCATTACCAGCATTTGTCGTTTTCTGTTTTGTTTTTTTTTTTAACTTTACTATTAGTGGTGGGGTGAGATGATATCTCATTGTTGTTGTTTTGATCTGCATCCCTCTAATGGCTAATGACTGGAGCACTTCTTCATGTGTTTGTTAGCCACTTGAATATCCTCTTTGGTGAAGTGTCTATTCATGTCCTCTATCTATTTTTTAACTGGATTATTTGTCTTTTTGTTGTTAAGTTGTTGAAGTTTTCAGTAAATTTTGAAGACTAACCTCTTATCTGATAAGTTGTTGCCAAAATATTTTCCCAGCTATGTGTTCTCTTTTTATTCTTTTGGGGTAATCTTTTGATGCACGTAAGTGTCTAATTTTTAGGAGGTCCCAGTCATCTATTTTAAGATCTAGTGGTGCAGTGGTTAATGCATTCGGCTGCTAACCAAAAGGTCAGCAGTTCAAATCCACCAGCTGCTCTGTAGGAAAACGATGAGGCAGTCTGCTTTATAGCCTTGAAAGCCCTACGAGGCAGTTCTACTCCATCCTATAGGGTCGGTATGAGTCAGAGTCAACTTGATGGCCGTGGATGGTGGTGTTAGCATCTCTTTTGTCTTCTGGTGTTTGTATGTTTTCAGTTATTTTGGATTAGTGTATTTATGCCATGACTTAGGGCCTCTAAATTTGTGCCTATTTTTTCTTTGATGGTTTTTTATGGTTTTAAGTTTTACATTCAGGTATTTGATGCAACTTGAGTTATTTTTGTATATGGTGTAAGAAGAAGGGCCTGTTTCATTTTTCTGCACATCGATATCCAGTTTTACCAGCACCATGTATTGAAGAGTCTCTCTCTTCCCCATTGAATGTGTTTTGACCCTCTGTCAAAGATCAGCTCTCTAAAGGTGCATGGATTTACTTCTGGGTTCTCAATTCTGTTCCATTGGTCTATGTTTCTGTTGTTGTACCAATACCAGGCTGTTTTAACTACCATGTCTGTGTAGCAGGTTTTAAGATCAGGGAGTATGAGGCCTCCTACTTTGTTCTTCTTCATTAATAGTGCTTTACTTATCCAGGGTCTCTTTCCTTTCCATATGAAGTTGCTGATTAGTTTTTCCAACTCTTTAAAGAATGATCATGGAATCTGGACCAGGATTGCATTATATCTATAGATCACTTTGGGTAATATTGACATTTTCATAATGTTAAGTCTTCCTATCCATGAGCATGGTATATTATTCCATTTATAAAAGTCTCTTTTGGTTTCTTGTCATAGTGTTCTGTAGTTTTCTTTGTATAGGTCTTTTGTGTCTCTGGTTATATATATTTTTAAGTACTTCATCTTTTAGATGGTCATTTTAAATGGTATTGCTTTCCTGGTTTCCTTTTCAGAGCTCTCTTCACTGGAATAAAGGAATCTGATTGATTTTTGTATGTCAATTTTATACCTGCCACTTTGCTGAAACTTTCAATTAGTTTCAGTAAATTTTTTACTGAGTCTTTGGGTTTTTCTATGTTTAAGATCATTATCACCTGGAAACAGAGATAGTTCTACTTCTTTGCCAATCTGGATGCCTTTTATTTACCTTTCTTGCCTTTTTCTCTGGCTAAGATTTCCAATATAATATTGAATTGTTGTTGTTACGTGCCGTCAAGTCAGACCCGACTCATAGCAACCCCTCCTTGGGTTTCCGAGGCAGTATCACTATGGAAGTAGATTGTCCCATCTTCCTTCCAAGGAGTGAATAGGAATGGTGATAAAGGAATGGGTATCTTGTCTAGTACCCATTCACAAGGGGAACGCTTTCAGTCTCTCCCCTTGAAAATAATGTTGGCCATTGGTTTTGCATATATACCCTTTATAATGTTGAGGAATTTCCCTTCTGTTCCTATTTTCTTCAGTATACTTATCAGGAATGGGTGTTGGATTTTGCCAAATGCCTTTTTTTCATCAATTGATATGATCACATGATTCTTTTCCTTTGTTTCATTTATATAGTAGATTATATAACATCATCTCTAAGAGCCATCTAGTATTCCACTATGTGGCTCTATGATATTTAATCTAACTGATCTCTTAGTAACCAACCCTTAATAATGGGTTAGTTATTTCCAATTTTTTTACAATTACAATCTGAGAAAAACATCCTTATGAAGTTGACGCTTGAACTATAAGGGTTTGAACTGTGTGAGTCCATTTATACTTTTTTTCAAGATACAGATGTTGAAGAAATTTGGAAAAAAGAAAAAAAACTCACTGCTATCGACTCGGATCCAACTCATAGCAACCCCTCCTTGGGTTTCTGAGGCAGTATCACTACGGAAGTAGATTGTCCAACCTTCCTTCCGAGGAGTAGCTGGTGGGTTTGAACCACCAGCTTTCTGGTTAGCAGTCAAATGCCTTAGGCACTGTGCCACCAGAGCTCCTAATAAACACCACTCTAGAGAAATTAACAGAAAATAACTTGGTGGAGATGAGTGCCAGTGACAGACAATGAGGAAGAAGACAAAGAAGTGACAGTGCCAGGAAACAAATTGACATCAGACAATCAGACAGAAGGTTTCCAATAATTCTAGGCTGCTTCTGACTTCTTTTACAACATGGACCCTTCTCTATGGCACGGAAACTAAAGCAAACAGTGAAAGAAAGATTGGTTCCACGTAGAAACATTTTTATAGAAATGGAAAAAAAAAAAAAGCCAGAGAAATTATAATGTATTTCCATAAAGTTATACCAAGTGTGCCTTCTTCTTCTGCCTCCTCTACGTCGTCCACCCCTGCCACTCCTGAAGCAGGGTGATCAACCCCTTCTTTGTCCTCCTCCTCAGCCTAATCAATGTGAAGATGAGGATGAAGACCTTCATGATGAACTATTTCCACTTAATGAAAAGTAGACAATTATCATGCCATACAGTTAATAAACTCATCTGTTGTGTATGTGTGTGTCCTTGTGTGAAATAGCTAATAACTGTACAGCAAGAAGTGTGTTAATTGACTATTCATGTCATCAGTAAGGCTTCTGGTCAACAGTAGGCTATTAGTAGTCAAGTTTTGGGGGAATAAAAAGTTATAAATAGATTTTTAACTGTGCAGGGAGTCAGTGCCTCTAACCCCTGCATTGTTCAAGGGCCAATAAAAGATACACAGATGTAAGAGATTTGTAAATACATATGGCCAACCTCCAGAACAGTTATTCCAATATACACATCCACTAGTCATTATTTTTTACCAACTTGTAAGGTGAAAAATCATTTCTCTTTTGTTTAAGTTTATTTCACTTTAATTATTTCTGAGATTGAACATCTTTTCAGAAATCGCTGGCCATTAATAGTTTGAATTTTTATAATTCTAGTTCAGAAATTTTGCCCAGTGTTCTAACGAAGTATCCAAAATTGTATTAATGATTTATAAAATTCCTCATACAAGCAACTGGTACACTGTGTGATCCTGAGCCTATATGACTATGAGACCAGTACTAGATGGTGCCTGGCTACCGCTGTCAACCACTCAGAAGGGGATCTCCATAGGAGATCCTGGACGGAGTGGGAGAACAATGTGAAACAAAACTCAAAATCATAAAAAAATAAAAGAACCAGGTTTGTTGGTCTGATAAGAGCCTGATGGAACCACTGAGACTATGCCCCTAGTTGCTGTTCAGGTCTGGAACTGAACCCACTCCTGTAGTTTCTAGCCAAACAAAAGACAGGCACACGAGGTGAACATTTACACTAGGTAGATACACTCCTTGGAGAGAACAATTGTAGGAGAATAAAAGGTCTGTGTATGCACAGGGAGACAGCTCTGGGGGCAAGAGTGCATGGAGGGGAAGGACACAGGGAAGAGGTCGCTATGGGGAGGAAGTGGGAGGGGGAGCTGTTGCACTGGGGAAATTGTAGTCAATGTCATGAGACAAATGTATGTGAGCTGCTATATGGAAAGCTAATTTGCCCTATAGACTTTCACCCAAATCACAACAAAAATTAAAAAAAAAAAAAAAACTTCTTGTACACACACACACTTCCATACTTTCTTCCATGACTTTTTCTAATGCTTATGTTTAAGTATCAGAAAGTAACTGATTTCTCTAATTTTGTAGTCGGCCACTTTACTAAATTAATATTTCTACTAGTTTTTCTAATATTATTTATTTATATCCTGTACCAATTATTTTTTCTAATAATTCTGTTTATTTTCTAGAGTATTCCAGATATGCAATACTATCCCCAAGTAATGATTAGTTCTGCCTCTTCCTTTCAATATTTGTATATTATTTCTTTTTCTTATCTAACTGCATTAGCCAGTACTTTTAGAACAAAACAGTGGGCATCTTTCTTTTGACTTTAGTGGGGACACTTCTGGCATTTACCCTTTACAATGATTTCTTTTTTTATATTATTAAAGAAGTGTTCATATATTTTGTTTTAATTAAGAAATTAAAAAATCAGGAGTAGGTGTTACATGTCACAGAATGTATTTTAGACATATATAGAGATGATAAGATTATTTTCTTCTTTGATCTAGTGATATAATACATTACTTGATTTCTTCATTTTAAATACACACAAAAAAACACTGCCATTGAGTCGGTTCCAACTCATAGCAACTGCCATTGGGCTTCCGACGCTGTAAATCTTTACGGAAATTATTGCATCTTCCTCCCACAGAGCAGCTAGTGGACTTGAAATGCTGACCTTGTGATTCGCATCCAAATGCCTTACCCACTATGCCACTAGAGCTCCTGGACTATACTCAACTGATTCCCATACATTATTTTTAATGTACTGCTGGATTTAACTTGACAATAATTTATTTAAAATCCTTATATCACTATTTATAAGTGAAATTTGTCTTTGCTTTCTCTTTTTCTTCTCCCTCTGCTAGATTTTGGTATGAATCAGTTTCCTTCTGCTCTGCTCTGGATAGGTGTGTATTTTTAAGGCAATTGGGAAGTTTAGCAACAGTTCTCTTCTGCTAAAACCACAACAAGGCATGAGACTGTAGTAAAGTGAGAAATCAATACCAAGAACTACTTTTAAAAAGAAATCTAAGCCCAAATTATAAAATGGGCAAAGGATTTGAATAGATATTTCTTCAAAGAAGATAAAAAAATGGCCAAAAAGTATATGCAAAGTTGCTCACCATCTTTTGTCATTAGGGAAATGCAAATCAAAATCACAATGGCATATCATTTCACACTCACTAAGATAACTGTAATATAAAACACACAAATAAACAAAAAGGAAATAACAAATGGTGGCAAAGATGTGGAGAAAACAGAATCCTCATCTACTGCTAGCGGGAATGTAAAATGGTACAGCTGCTATGGAACACATTTTGGTGTTCCTTAAAAAGTCACAGAATTACCACATGACCTAGCAATTCTATTCCAAGGGAGTTTCTGGATGGGACTATTGTTTTAAGTGCTCAGCCATTAATTGCAAGGTTGGTGGGTCAAACCCACCCAGAGGCACCTTGGAAGAAAAGTTGGCAATCTGTTTTTGAAAGGTTATAGCCTTGAAAACCCTATAGAACAGCTGTATTCTGCATACCTGGGGTTTCCATGAGTCAGAATCAACTTGAGGCAACTGATTAGGTTTTTCTGTATATACAAAAAAAAAGTCCATTCCAACACATAGCAACCCCCATTGGGTTTCCAAGGCAGTAAATCTTTACAGAAGTAGATGCTCCATCTTCCTTCTGTGGAGCAGCTGGTGGGTTTGAGCCAGCAGCCTTTTGGTTAACAGTCAAATGCCTTAGGTGCTGCACTATCAGAGCTCCTTTTTCTATATATACTCAAAGGAACTGTCAACAGGAACGCAAACAGATGATTGTTCATGACTGTTCATAGCAGCATTATTCATAAACAAGACAAACGTGGAAATAACCTAAATGCTCATCAGTGGATGAATAGATAAACAAAATGTGGTATAGCCATACACTGGAATATTATTCAGCCATAGAAAAGAATGAAGTTCTGATACACACTCCCCACCCACTCCTACTAAGTCGATTCTGACTCACAGCAACCCTATAAGACAGAGTAGAACTGTGACAGCCTTTTTTTCCTGCGATACATCCTACAACATGGATGAATCTTAAAAACATTATGCCAAATGAAAGAAGACAGATATAAAAGGTCACCTATTGTATGGTCCCTTTTGTATGAAATAACCAGAATAGGCAAATTCATTGAGACAGAAAGCAAATGAATGGTTGTCAGGGCTGAGGTTGGGATGGGAGGAATGAGGAATGATTACTTAATGGGCACAGGGTGTTTGTTATGGATTGAATTGTATCCCCCAAAAAATTGTATTGGAAATCCTAACCTCTATATGTATGGTTATCATCCAGTCTGGGTATGGGTTGTCTTTGCTATGTTAATGTCTTTGTTATGTTATCTTTTGAGATATAAAAGAGATTAAACAAGCAAGCAAGGAAGCAGACATGGGGGGAGAGAGATGCCAAGCCACATGAAAATCACTCAGGAGCAGAAGCTCAAAGAGACAAGGACTTTCCTCCAGAGTCAGCAGAGAGAGAAAGCCTTCCCCTAGAGCTGGTATCCTGAATTCAGACTTCTGGCCTCCTAAACTGTGACAAAATAAATTTCTGTTTGTTAAAGCCACCCTCTTCTATTACAGCAGCACTAGATAACTAAGACAGTGTTCTTCTAGGATGATGAAACTTTTGAAACTCGAGAGAGGCAGTAGTAACACATTGTGAATGTACTAAATTTACAATGTCACCAAACTGTTCGCTTTAAAATAATTAATTATATGTGACGTGAATTTTACCTCAATGAAAAAAGAGATATCCATGTTTGATTTAAAACTACTTCAGATGGTTAATATATACCTTTTTTGGGGGGTTATTGGGGGCCAGGTATAAAAATGGTGCTACAAAACAATTCCAGGACTTGGCAGTCTTGGATAGGTATATTGTACTCACAAGGTGAACTCCTCCTGCCAAGTGAGGTCAGTAGTGTTTTTTGCTGGGGAGCTGGAGAAGCTCTGAGGGGGCTCGTTCAGCTGAGCTGTGCATACTGGGTTCATGTTACCTGCAATCAAATAACAGGGCACGGTCTTTGATTTTTTAATTTCCTTAAAACATTTTTTTTAACCTATTAAGAAAGGCTGAAACAGATGAATAAAGTCCTGGCTTGCCTCTACCTGAGAGTCCATTTTTTCTTTCATTTACCACTTAAAATTTCCCACAGCACTGCATTCATGTGGGGCTAAAGAACTTTACTGGCACTTGATGTCAAGAGCTCAGGGCTGACCCCAAGTGTACCTGCTTCTCCCTGAGGGCAGTTTGTCTGCAGGCACAGCCTGCAGGAAGGGGACCCTCCAGTGCGATACCACTGTAGCAGAGGCATATCCCAGCTTCAGGGCAGATGAGGTGCTTGCCAGCGAAAGTTCTGAGATGGCTCCAAAATGCACGAGCACCTCACAGAGAACTCCTTTTCCCATTCAAATGGATCTGTGTATTTATACCTGGAGTACCTGAGTGGTGCAAACAAACAACGTACTTGGCTCCTAACCAAATGGTTGGAGGTTCAATTCTACCCAGAGGTACCTTGGAAGAAAGGCCTGGCAATCTACTTTCAGAAAACCAGCCATTGACAACCCTACTCAGCACAGTTTTACTGTGATATACACAGGGTCACCATGAGTCAGAATGGACTTACTGTTGCTGTTTTTTAAAATTTTTACCTGATTCAGTTCAGTCCAACAGCTTTTTTTGCGTATTTGATCCAGATAGGGGGACATTTCACTGACACAAAGCCCTGGATACACTGTGTAATCAATAAATGCTAGAATATTTTGATCCTTTCCTGTGCATCAGGCAGTCCTAAGTATTCTACACACATGATCTAACTTAATATTCACAATAATACTAAAGGGGAGACTTGGACCCTGATGGGAGACAGACCAACAAAGGTGAGTAACAGGATCTGGAGTAATGGGCAGGTCTGGGCTGGAGCGGAACTCCAACCCCAGTTACCTGACTCCAGGGAATCCACTCTCAGTCACTAAGCAGCATGGCCTCCAAAGGGCAACATTTAAGTATTTTTTTCAAAAACATTTAAGAGTTTTGGTTGTTAAATGTGGCCAATCTATACTTTTAACAATTCCTGGTAGTGCAAATGGCAGAGCTCTTGGCTACTAACCCAAAGGTTGGTGGTCTGAACCCATACGGTAGCTTGCAGGAGAAAGAGCTGGTGATCTGAGCCTAGAAAACCTTACGGGGCAGTTCTACTCCACCATATGGGGTCACTATGGGTTGAAAATAACTCGACTGCACCTAACAGCAAGTTTGTACTTTAGGAAACAGGAAAAGAAGCTCCTTGCAAATAAAGATAAATAACCCTTAATATTCTCAATGAATCGCTACCCTTCTAAAAAAACCCAAACCAACCTCACTGCCACTGAGTCGATTCCAACTCATAGCAACCTCCTTTGGGCTTCTGAGGCAGTAAATCTTTACAAAACTAGATTGCCCCATCTTCCTTCTACAGAGAAGCTGATGGATTTGAACTGCCAACCTTCTGGTTAACAGTCAAATGCCTTATGGAAAGTCATCACTCTAACCAGGCTCCATACATTCTGAGCCTCAGAATCATGGAAAGTGGGTAATCTGTTCACAACACTTGTCTTTACTCAGATAGTAGTCTCTAATCTCATAGCAACCAAGGGTCCCTGATGACCTAGTGCCCTGATATCCTGGAAATTACTCACATGACATCTCATTTTCTAGGAAGAACAAAAGCCACACATCTGTCAGGGATGTTAATATGTATTTCACATGTTAAATAGTTAAGACTATAAGAAAGAGGAACACCAATGACCGTGTTTCTTTCTTCACTTGACTCCCCAACGTGAGCACACATCTAAATAGGGCCACAGGAGCAACCAAAGGCCACTGAGCACCCAGAAGCCACTCCCACCCTGTGCTCCTACTGCCAAGACAGCTTGGGATCCCCACCATCATCTCAGAAACTCCTCTGCCAGGCTGGCACTACCTGAAGCACCAGAGTCACTTAGCAGCAAGGCTCGGATGTTCTTCACCAGCAGTTTTAGCTCATGGGCCCTTGGAGGTTTGGGAGGGCAGGATTCCTGAGGAGCAGAGGAAGTGCGTTGTAGAGTCTGCAAAAAGGAAAACAAAGGGCATGACCCGTAGGAAAGACATAGGGCTGAGGAAGCAGCCACTGGACTATTTTGGGGAGAGATCTTCTGCAACACCTACACAGTCTAACGCTGCCCTTTTTAATGGGAAGGACCAGTGTCAGTTGCTGTCCAGTCAGCTCCAACTCATGAAGACCTTGTGTTTGTCAGCAGACAACTATGCTCCATAGGGTTTTCAGTGGAATAGATCACCAGGTCTTTCTTCCAAGGTGCTTGTGGATGGACTTGAGCCTCCAACTTTTTGGTTAGCAGCCAAGAATCTTACCCATTTGCACCCAGGGACTCAAATGAGAAGGAAGGGACTCATTGGAAGCCTTTGATTTCTCAAATAAAGCAAATAATGCTTCTGCCATGGAGAAAGTTCTCTCCAAATCTCACTATAGGTTCATCGTGGGAGCAAATTTTACAATGAGGCCACAATCTCTGGCCTGGGGCAGTGCTTAAGAGAATCAGGACACCCTCTCTAGGCTGCAGGTGCCCTCTGCCCACTGCTCACTAGCAAAGGAGTCTGTACCAACTGGAAGCAAATGGCTAGAGCTCTTCAGCTCACCTCCAGGCAGAGGCCAGAGTCCATCTAGGGAAGAGCTAAAGACCATTTGGGCAATGCATGCTTGAGGGAATGAAGGGCAGGTGCATTTGGGATCAGCTTAAGTCTCCTGATGTCCTCAAATGGGCATCAGGGTGTTTCCAACAAAAAGCACCCTCACAACTGGAGGACCCACCTTCAAAACCAGCAGATCTCAAACCAGCTTCCATGTTTCACTCAATACTGAGAGTTTTCCTCAGAGGAGGCTCCTCAGTTACAATATTTGGGAGTGCTTTAGGTGGAATATTCTAGGAGTAAGTATCAGGTGTGGATCTGACCTCAGAATGCGCTTTGGGCAGAGAGCTAACTAACATGTCATGCAACACTGGTATTCTAGAAAGTACTTTTCTGAGGCAGGAGCTCCCAGCTGTGAGCTGAAGGGGGCTAGGGGATCAAGACCAAAACCAAACCCACTGCCATCGAGTTGACTCGAACTCATAGCAATCCCTATTAGGTTTCCGATGCTATAAATCTTTATGGAAGTACATTGCCCCATTTTCCTTCCATGGAGTGGCTGGTGGGTTTGAACCACTGACCTTCTGGTTAGCAGCCAAATGCCCTATCCACCATGCCACCAAAGCTCCTTGGGGGGAATCAAGAAGTCATTGTAAAAGTCTCTAAAATCCAGGCACACAAATGCTGGACACTGCATAATCCACATGCCTGAGGTAGAGATGAAAATATTTTCAATTGTATATGTATGCTATTTTGAGAAATAAAACATGCTAAGTTATTTAAAAGTATTATTTAGTCTGTGGTAGCTTTGGTCCTTTCATTTTCTGAATCAGTGCATTCTAAAAAATATACTACTATTTTGTGAAATCTCTCTAATGCTGGCATTCAAAATTTATTCTCATATTCAAAAATGGTCAGGAACTGCTGATCTGAAATAAGCCATCAGGACAAAAGTACAGAAAGGGCCACTGCTCTGCCCTCACCTCTAGGGGAGCAGGCTTGACCCCTCCCTGTGGGGAGACTGGCCCTCCAGCCTGGCCTGTGCTGCTAGGAAGCTTGTACAACATCCATGAGAAAGAACCTCCTGCTCTCATCTGTTCACCCGTCTGCTCCTTCTGCCGAGCTAGGAGCATCAAGAAGGTGAGAATAGTGTCTGATATTCTCAAAATCTCCAGTGCCCAGGACTGAGCACAAAACACATACTCAGCTGGGATTTGCCAAGGAACCAGAGTCTCTAGACTCTACACACTAATGGCTATGACACCTACCATATAAAGGACCAGAGACCAAGAGCTTACATCCTAAAAATCATCTGAAAGTTAGATTTTCAAACAGACTTCACCAAGAACAATAAAGATGGATCTTCCACCACACTACATAAAAAGTACAAATAAATAAATATAATACTTATTATTTATAAGGAGCCTGGGTATTGCAAGCAGTTTGTAATTAGCTGCTAAGTGAAAGGTTGGTGGTTCAAACCCACCCAACAGCTCTGTGGAAAAAAGGGCTGGCAATCTACTTCCATAAAGATTACGGTCAAGAAAACTCTAAGGAACAGTTGTACTCTGTAATGTATGGGGTTGCCATGAGTTAGGGGCCGATTTGACAGCAGCTAACAACAACAACATGTATTTGTACATATATTTAAATATATTTAGATACACACACACACACACACACACGTTGTTATTAGATCTTGCTGAGTCAGTTCTGATTCAGAGACTCTATGTAAGCTATCCTATGCAGAACAGAACGAAACACTCCTCCGTCCTGCACTGTCCTCACAATCATTCCCATGCTTGAGCCCATTGTTGCAGTCACTGTGTCAATCCATCTCATGGAGGGGCTTCCTCTTTTTACCGACCTTCTACTTTATCAAGCATGATGTCCTTCTCCTGATAACATATCCAAAGTATGTGAAATGAAGTCTCACCATCCTTGCTTCTAAGGAACATTCTGGCTGTACTTCTTCCAAGACAGATTGGTTCATTCCTCTGGCAGTCCATGGTATATTTAACGTTCTTTGCCAACACAATAATTCAAAGGCAGCAATTCTTCTTCAGTCTTTCTTACACAGTGCCCAGCATTCATAGGCATATGAGGAGATTGATGATACAGTAGCTTGAGTCAGGGATTCCTTAGTCCTCAGAATGACATCTTTGCTTTTTAACATCTTAAAGAGGTCTTTTGCAGCAGATTTGCCCAATGCAATACATTGTTTGATTTCTTGACTGCTGATTCCAAGGCTATTGATTGTGCATCCAAGTAAAATGAAATCCTTGACAACTTCAATCTTTTATCTATTTATTGTGATGTTGCTTAATGGTCCAGTTGTGAGGATTTTTGTTTTCTTTATGTTGAGGTGTAATCCATACCGAAGGCTGTAGTCTTTGATCTTCATCAGTAAGTAGTGCTTCAAGTCTTCTTCACTTTCAGCAAATAAAGTTGTGTCATCTGCATATTATAGGTTGTTAATGAATCATCCTCCAATTCTGATGCCGTGTTCTTCTTCACGTGGTCCAGCTTCTTGGATTATTTGCTCAGCATACAGACTGAATAAGTATGGTAGGATACAACCATGATGCATACCTTTCCTGATTTAAAACCATGCAGTATCCCCTTGTTCTGTTGAAACGACTGCCTCTTAGTCTGGGTACAGTTCCCTTATGAGCACAATTAAATGTTCTGGAATTCCCATTCTTTGCAGTATTATCCGTAATGTGTTATGATCTACACAGTCAAATGCCTTTGCATAGTTAATAAAATACAGGTAAACACCTTTCTGATATTCTCTGCTTTTAGCTAAGATCCATCTGACATCAGCAACGATATTCCTCATTCCATATCCTCTTACAAATTTCTACCAGTTCCTTGTCAATGTTACTGCTGCAACTATTTTTTAATTACCTTCAGCACAATTTTACTTGCATATGATATTAATGATATTATTTAATAGATACATATGTGTGTGTGTGTGTGTGTATTTATATAAAGTTAGGGACAATAAATGCATGTTTTCCATAATCATAATAAAAAGATCAGCTCATAGTTGAGAAAATTAATGTACCTTAACCAAAGGTTTGAAGATGTGTTGCCAAGGAACATTTGAGAGTTCGGGCCTAATGAGGTTGATCATGGCAAGTGCTCTAAATAATGATTTACCCAGAGAATCAGCAACCAAATCAGATGGCACAGCATGCTCAGAGTGTGGAGGGAAGACAGCAATATGGACAAGAGGTCACACAAAGAAGACTGGCCTCATTGGTCCAGCCCTGCCTGAGGGAGATAAGCTTTGCCTTCAAGAGGGTGAGGCTGTTGCAGGCAGGGCTCCTCAGGCTGCCTGGCCATTATTCCTCAGCCTGGATTAAATAATCTTAGTCTGTCCAGTGCACCTTGCTCTGCTTGCTTCTGGCACCATGTTCTCAGGACTAGTTTGGCTTCCCAGGTACCTTCATCCTGGAATGCATGAGATCTAGAATGGCAGGCTGTGAATGGACAGTCAAAAGTCATGTTTGGGCTCCTGGAAACCAGAGAACCAGGGCCAAATGAAAGTGGTACTATGCAGAGTGGCCCAACCTGGGCAGCCCAGCACGTCTTCCTTCCAACCTGTAACCATGGTCATGACTGATCAGCAAGCATTTGCACATCTCAGCTCTGCCACAGAGGTTGAGGGCCATTAGAAATGTACAATTTCTCCAGGAGAGGTGAAGCATGGTCCTTCATGGGGTTCACAAGCATCCACCCCCATAAACGGGTTTACCTGAACTTCCTTAACACTTGTGGGCTTTGTGCTCAGAACCACTGATGGGGAAGCAGAGCAAACCAGATGCTTCAAGATATCCTTGAGAGTTTCAGATATTTCATTAGCACCCACCAGCTGGTCCTAGTGAAAAAAGAAAAGAGTCATTAATCGTTTTATCACCATGTTCCTGTGCAAAATTACAGGGAAAACACAGAGCTCTCCTCACTATATCCCTGATTTGAAGCAAATTTGATGTTAGGTCTCTACTTGTTCTTGCCACAGCCAGACTATAGCAAGTAAGATATTTAATCATTCTTGCCTGGGAGAGAAAGTCCTTTCTACTGATTTCTGGAGTAATTCATGCTCATTATTTAAAAATTCTAAAAATGAAGACACATGCATCACAGAAATGCTAACATTCTATGTATATCCTTTCAGTCTTTTTCCTCAAACATGTGGTTCTCCTTTCTTACATAAAATTTGATATTTTTTGGATATTGAAAGTATTCAAGTAAATGAAAAGGGTCATGAAGAGTGAAGACAAGTTTGTAGAAGAGTGACAAAGCTGGAGGATTTATGTTACCAGATATTAAGACCTGTAAACCTATCATAATTAATACTCAACAGACTTAAAGTCATATGTTTTAGAATCTCTATAGCACCACCAGTCATGACAGTCCCAAACTGGAAACTACCCAAATGCCCATCAATAGCCAGAAATAAGTAAACCATGGTGCAGCCACACAATGGAATACTACATAGCACCAAACATGAATAATGTATAATATACACAACAATTCCTCGGAAGGAAGATGGGGCAATCTACTTCCATAGTGATACGGCCTAGGAAACCCAAGGAGGGGTCGCTATGAGTCGGGTCCAACTCGACAGCAAGTAACAACAACAACAACAACAACAATACACAACAACATGATGAATCTCACAACCATAATGTTGACTGAAAGCAGCTCAACATACTGTATGATTCCTTTATAGAAAGCACGAAGACAGCAATCCTAATCTATACTGTTTGTGGCAGGCAGAATTCTAAAATCACCCCCAAGGATAATTCCATCACCGTGACTCACTTCTACATAATAGGATATGGCAAAAGTGACAGGATAGTCACTCCTTTGGTTAGGTTTTGTTATATGGCAAACAGGACAGGTTGTCCAAGGTTATGTTATTTAAGACTTTTTTAAGAGATTGGAGTACTCTCCCAAGGATGACTGCCTCATCTCTTGTAGTCCCTGCTCTGCCAGGCCATTTTACAGCAAGGCCATTTTACAGCAAAGTGAGTCCAAATCTGCCACTTATTGAAAATCTACTTACTCTCTGCCAGATTCTCTATGACAATAATCATCGAAAAAGCTAGTACAGTGTCCTTATGATGTGCTAGGCTCAGTCCTCCACATAATATGCATTAACTCATTTAGTCCTCAAATTGCCTTACTTATCATTAGCCTCATTTCAAAGATAGGGAAATTGAGGCACTGAGAAGTTAATTAACATGCCCAGGGTCACACAGCTCATAAATGACTAAGCAAGGAGTCAAACCCAAGTGGTTGAGGTTTGTGCTTTTAACTTTATGGCAATATCTCTCTCTCTTTTTTTAAAAAAAAAAAAAATCCACAATGATGTTTATTTGAACTCAGTAAGTATTTGGAATAGGAGCTCTGGTAGCATAATGCCTAAGGCACTTGACTGCTAACCAGAAGGCTGGAGGTCCAAACCCACCAGCCACTCCTCAGAAGGAGGGTTGGGCAATCTACTTCTGCAGTGATATCGCCTCGGAAACCCAAGGAGGGGTTGCTGAGTCAGGTCTGATCCGACAGCATATAACAACAACAAGTACTTGGAATAACACTTGGCAGTTTTCATTTCTGTATGAAGATTGTGTGTTAACATCAGCTTTAGATTTTTGTTTTGTTTAGCAGTCAACAATATTTATTCTAAATTAGAAACCAATTAATTTTGGCATAGCTATGACTATTTAGGGAGCTCTGGTAGCATAGTGGCTAAAGCACTTGACTGCTAACCAGAAGGCTGGCAGTTCAAACCCACCAGCCACTCCTCGGAAGGAAGGTTGGGCAATCCTACTTCCGTAGTGATACTGCCTCGGAAACCCAAGGAGGGTCGCTATGAGTCGGGGCCGACTCGACGGCACATAACAACAATAACAACATGACTATTTAATATAGTTTATACACTCAATCTCAAATATTGGAATATATAAGAATCATTTGGGGAATATATTAAAAAAGCATGTTATTTTTTATAGCATATCTTTTTTTTATTGTATTGTGGTAAAATATATCTAACAAAAATTTGGCTATTTTAACTGTAAAATTCTGTGAGTCATGTTTCTTGAATACTGTAATTTTTTTTTCACAAATAATGCACCTACATAAATAACACGTACACTCAAATAATATGCACAGTGTGTGTACAAAACTAGCATGTGAGGAGGTTGCATGGTTTGGGGAAAAAACATACCTAACACACACAATATTTGTGAAAAATTATGGTATGTCAGACATACAGACCTTCTCTTTTATTGAGATGAAATTCACTTAACATGAAATTAACCACTTTAAAGTGTACATTTCAGTGACATTTAGTGCATTCACACTGCTGTGCAATTACCCCTGATATCAAGTTACAGAACATTTTCATTACCCAAAAGAAAATCCTGGTACTCATTAAGCAGTTACTACCTTCTGCCTGCCTCCAGCCCCTGGGAACCACCAGTCTGCTTTCTGTCTCTATGGATTCTAAACATTTCAAATAAATGGAATCATAATATTTATTCTTTGATGTCTTGACTTCTTTCACTCAGCCTACTGTTTTAGAGGTTCATTCATGTCGTGGCATGTATCAGTACTATATTCCTTTTCATGGTCAAGTAATAGTCCATTGTACGGGAGAACGTATTTTCTTTCTCTAGTTATCTTAATATCCATGATTTCCTCCCACTTTACAGAGGAGAAAATCCAAGGATGAAAGATGAGCTTCAGTGTCCTGGGATAGCAGGATTGATCACGTTCCAGGTCTACAAGCAGCTGTCTAGCCAACCTTCAGCTTCTTACCTCCTCCCCGCAGGGTGCCCTCCTCACCCACCAGGGGGCCAAGAGAACCAATTACTGAGCCCGTGAAAGCTACTTACTCAGGGCTGGCTTATTTCTACAGAATCTCTTCACTGTGAAAGCCATATTCCTCAATAATACCAAGAATTGGTTGCAGAAGTAGATGTGACATTGAGGGTGGAGAGTAGGGAGCAAGGTGTAAAGAGTATATATAGCCTGGCCAATGCACCTCGCATGCAGATGCCACTCATCTGTCAGTAGAGGCTTTCGTGTAGCTATGATGCTGAACAGGTTGCAGCGGAGCTTTCAGACTAAGACTAGGAAGAAAGGCCTGGTGATCTTCCAAAAATCAGCCAATGAAAACCTTATAGATCACAACACATTTTCTTCTGTTGTGAACGGAGTTGCCATGCATCTGGGACCAACTTGAGGGCAGCTAACAACAATCATCACCCTCTGGGTAAGAAATGGGAAAAAGATCGTGTGCAATTAATTGCACACATACCTGTTTTTCTGAAAAGAAACACAGGAAGTAGAAACAAAACCTAACAGAACAGGTAACTATATACAGAGCATAGAAAAAGAGGAGGGATAAGGATAGAGAGTGGGCTATGAGTGTAACTTTCCAGGAAGTTTTGAATTTTTGTCCATGTTAATATTTTACATATTCAAAAAATAAATTTAAACCACAAGGATAGAGAGAAAAACTAATACTAGATACCAACAGAAGCAAATAAGCTTTATTGTTGTTGTTGGATGTGTCATGTCAATCAACTTGGTAGCATAACTACACAGAAAAAAAAACATTAGTTCAAATCCTTTTTGGAGGACAGAACTTGTACCCCCTCGGGGATATATTCTGAGACAAAAAGATCTGTTGAGACACCTTGAACTTTGTCTGGTAATAGTACTAGGGGAGCCATTATAAAAGTTTTTGTAGGTGTTGTATGTACTGTAGGCCTGAGTGAACACAGATACGGAAAGGAGGAAGAGAAAGAAAATAAATTGGGTATGAAGTGGGGATATGTAATACACATGCCTTGTATAACTGAACGGCCAGATAAAAATTATAATTCTGATAGAGCAATTTTAAATTCTTAAATTCTTTAAGAATCATAATTCTAATCTGTTAGCTTAAACAAATTATGTACATGTGTTTCAGGCATGACAAGTGAAAATATTTATTGGCAGATAAACTTTAAATTCACATATTTTGGCTGTGGTGATATGTCAGTAATTGAACAAGACTGAAATAGAGTAAAAGCACCAGGAAAGATCTCAGCCATGGTAAAGGAGAAGCTAATAAACGAAGCCTCTGCTATAAATGATTTTATATGATCTTTCCAGCCACTGAAAGTGATGAGAACAATTTAACTTTATCCCCACTCCCTGCTCCCAAGTTCACATCTTCAAACACTCAAAACCATAGCAGCAGGTGGAATGCTTGTAGATTTTAGATGTGTTCTTGCAAAAAAGATGGGAAGAAGGGAGGTCCTGCTGTTGGGAACAAGGGTCTGAGCTGAGACAGAGTGATAAAGGGAAGCTTTTACCAGTAGGAGAGGTGATCTGATAATGAGGCTAGACGGAACGTTAACAGAAATCTAAGACTTCATCAACTCAATCATTCTCAATCTTGTTGCACAAAAGTGCTTTAAAAAATTCCCAGACCACGAGTAGCGACTGGGACCTTAAACGCTAGGAAGCTGCCATCTAGATGCAACAACGGGTCTCTCCTCATCAAGAAGAAAGAAGAAAACCAAGATTAATGGAAACAATCAGTCCTAGCGACTGGTACACCATCGATCTGCAACCTATACAACTATGAGACCAGAAGAACTAGATGGTGCCCAGCTACCACTGCCATCCACTTGGAAGGGATGTAGGAGATCCTGCATAAAGAGGGAGAACAATGTGGTACAAAACTCAAAATCATTTGGAGGCAAAAAAAAAAAAAAAAAAAAGAAGGTGGGGACCAGGTTTGCTGGTCCAATAGAGCCTGGTGTAACCACTGAGACTATGGCCCCTAGCTGCCCTTCAGGTCTGGAATTGAACCCACAACTGTGGTTTCTAGCCAAACAAAGTACAGGCATGTGAGTTAAACATTTACCTCAAGTAGACACACGCCCTGGAGAGAACAATCATGGGAGAAGGAAGGGCTGCTTATGCACAGGGAGATAGCTCAGGGTGCAGAAGAGTATGAAGGGATGGACACTGGGAGGAGGTAACTATGGGGAGGAAGTGGGAGGGGAGCTGCTGCTTTGTAAATTTTGATCAATGACATGAGACAAAGTATATGTGAACTGCTGTATGAAAAGTGAATTTACTCTGTAAATCTTCACCCAAATCCTAATTAAAAAAAAAAAAATTCCCAGACCAATTCAACCTGTATCCCAGAAGAAACCCAGATATCAGGCTTTTAAAAGCTGCCCCAGTGATACCAGGGTACAGCTCAGGTCAAAAGCCCCCATCAAATCCACTGTCTCCCACATGGACCTGTTCCCTCAAAAGTCAGATCCATATGGTTCAAATCAGCCTGGGTGGGATGGCATGGGATGAGGATGGGCACTGCAAGCATCGCTGACCTGAGCCTCAGTTTCCCGGTGTGGCTGTTACAAGGTGTACATGTTCTCACACACACCACATGAAAACACCACAGAAACTTACGGACTGACCTCCCACAGGGCTTTGGGCTGGATCTGAATGGCCATTTCCGGCACGCTGATGAACGACCACCTGATCTGGATATCCTCCCTCTTTTCCTGCATGTGCAGCTCCAGCTGTGAAAGAGAAATCCAGTCGGTGATTAGAGGTCTGCTCCTTTTACCAGAGCTTGAATATGTGTGAGTGCACACATGTATATGTGTGTATGTGTGAGAAAGTATTATGAGTATGTGTGTACATGTGTCTCTGTGTATTGTGAGTTTGTGTAAGTGTGTGTATGCATGTGTGAGAGTATATATGTGTGTTTTTGTGTCCAGTGTACATATGCATCTATATGTGTCTGGTGCATGTGTATGTGTGTCTGTATAGAGTATGTATGTTATTGTGGATGTGGATGTGTGTCTCTATCTGTGTATAAACAATATGTGTGAGAGTTTATTTGTCTTTGTGTGTATGGTGTGGGGGGTGTGTATGTCTGTGGAGGGGTGTATGTATGTGTGTGTCTATGTGATATGTGTGAGTGGATGTGTGAGTGGTTGTGTGTCTGGTGCGTGACTGTGCATGAATATGGATGTGCATGTGTGTGGTAAGTATGTGTTTGTCTCTGCTTACGTATATATGTTTGAAACTGTATGTGTGTGGTATGTATATATGTGTTCATGTATTCATTTACTTTCACAGAAAATTGCTTAGCCTCTTCCTTGGCATAATATATGCTTTCAAAATGGGAAGAAGGATCCCACACTCCCTGCAACCTCCCCATCCACCATTATACCCCTCCCCACCAATGCCTTCCTTTGTTTCAACTCACCGCTCGGAAAGGAAGTTAAACGTTAGTAGCTAAAGACCAGATTACAACACTGCGGTCTTTTTTAAATGACTAGTTAGATGTGCTCTGTGTATTTCTTTCTGGGAGCATCACCAAAGTATAAAGGAGAAAGGAGTAACAAAAAGAATCTAGGATGTCCTACCCCTAATCCTGGCCATGGCTTCCCCTTTCCCCCAATACCCTGAAGAGAACATGTAGAGATGGTCAGAACCCCTGCCATCTCTTTCTGGGCCATGATCTCTGATCCTGCCTCACCCAGCACAATCCATCTGTGCTTGGCCCTCAAAGATGCTCATGCCCTCGTCCCTGGAACCTGTGAATGTCACCTTACATGGCAAAAGGGACTCTGCAAATGTGATAGAGAGCACAGACCAAGAGATTATCCCAGAATGCCCAGGTAGGTCCAATCTAATCACGTGAGTCCCTAAAAATGAAGAAAGGAGACAGATGTAAAGTCAGATTCAATCTCTGGCTTTGAAGATGCAGGAAGGGGCCCAGGCCATGGAATGCAGGTGGCTTCTAGAAGCTAGGAAAGGCCCTCAGTTTACAAATGACAAGAAAATGGGACCTTGGTCCTACAACTGAATTCTACCAATAGCCCAAATGAGCAGGGAAACAGATTCTTTCTCAGAGCTTCCAGAAAAGAAGGCAGTCTTGTAGACACCTTGATTTTAGCCCAGTAAGACCCATGTTGGACTTCTGACTTCCAAACTAGTAACATAGTACATTGTATCATTTTAAACTAAGTTTTTAGTGACTTGTTATAGCAGCCATAGAAAACTAATACAATATCCTTCATTTTTCAGCCAGAGGGTTTTTTTTTTTTTAAAGCAAAAATATTAGCTGTTCCTATTACCATCCATTCCCCCAAAAACAGATGAGAAGGAAAGAATGGCATCATCAGACTATACTCCTGAAGGCTCAGGGATTTTCAACTCTAAAGCCAAAAACAAGATAAGAGAACAGATGACTTCCAGCTTCATTTCCTCCATTCTTTCCCTCGTTCTAGACCAGCTGCCATCGAGTCAACCCCAAATTATGATGACCTCATGTGTGTCAGAGTAGAACTGTGCTCTACAGGATTTTCAATGTCTGATTTTTCAAAAGTAGATCACCAGCCTTTTCTTCTGAGGCACCTCTGGGTGGATGCAAAGCTGCAGCCTTTCAGTTAGCAGCCGAGCATATTAACCATTTGACTACCAAGGGACTCCTTGTACTGAAATTCTAGGTAATCATAGAAAAAATGCACTGAATTTCATTTTCACAGGTGATCCAGTTGCCCCTCCCTCCCCCCAGCCAGGAGGTGGAAGGTACTGTCATCCTGATTGCTGGCTCTGCTTTTGATTTGCTGAACATCAGAGCAGAGGAATGCCTCTTGCCTTTAGCATTAATAATTTACCAAATCTTCAGCAACTACCTCTGTGCTGGCAGGTAATTCACATACAGTTTTTAAATGGGTGTTGAAAGATCAAAGATACAATTGACTTACATCTGTCTGATTAGCTAAAAGGGCAAGAACACTACCATATGAAAAACACAACCTCAGAGATGACATTTCTTCAGTTTGTGATTGTGATCCTCTCAGGACTTCTTTAAGGCTCCCTGGATGGTGCAAACAAGTATGCTCTTGGCTACTAACCCAAAGGTTGTAATTCCAATTCACCCAGTGGTGTCATGGGGTGGGAGAAAGGCCTGGAGATCAGCTTCCATAAAGATTATAGCCAAGAAAACCCTACGGAGCACAGGTCCATGCTGTAATACATTGGGTCGCCACCAATTGGAATTTGGTTGGTTTTTATTATATACTACATTTTGTATTTGGTTTTTTTTGGGGGGGTTTATATTATTATATATTAGAGTATATGATATACTTTATATGTTGTTGTTGTTGTTATGTGCCATGGAGTCAACCTAACTCATAGTGACCCCTCCTTGTGTTTATGAGGCAGTATCACTATGGAAGTAGATTGCCCAACCTTCTAGCTGAGGAGTGGCTGGTGGTTTTAAACTGCCAGCTTTCTGGTTAGCAGTCAAGTGCCTTAGGCACTATGCTAGCAAAGTTCCCAATATACTATATATATATTAGATAACTGTATATATATGTATACATACACACACGTGTATATAAATATACAGGAGCTCTGGTGGCATGGTGGTTAAACATTCAGCTATTAACCAAAAGGTTAGCAGTTCAAACCCACTGGCCTGTTCCATGGGAGAAAGATGTGGTAGTCTTTTTCCATAAAGATTTACAGCCTTGAAAACTCTAGGGAATGGTTCTACCCTCTCCTGTAGGGCTGCTATGAGTTGGAATCGACTCAATGGCCATGGTTTGATTATGTACAAATACATTTTTAAAATCTGCTACTGATACAACATGATATAGAAGCTTACAGTCTGAGAAATAGGAAAGGAAAGGTAGTTCATGAAAATACAGGTATTCAGACCACAAAACTCACACTATGTTTAGCCTGCAAGCAGCTGGGGACTGCTTTCCCATGACTTGAAAAACTTACCTGCAAATGAAATGGGGAAAGCCGTACATCATAGAGCCGGGGTCTCATGCCCTTAGGGGAGGCAGGTAGTGCAGAGGCAATGAATTGAATAGCTTTGCCAACCACATCACAAGACACCACCTTAAGGGGACATGAGGACAGATAAAATGTCATACAAAGAGAGCAAGGAGAAGTCATATTATACACTTCTTTATTTTATAGAATAAAACAATCCGGGCTTTGTAAGTTAGCAAGGATCAGAATTTAAAATTTCAAATTTGGATAAACATTGAGATCAGCATCTTTTCTCTTATGTAGTATTATAAAAACTAGAAACAGCACTTCAAATCTTTTCCTCCTGGTAGATGTCTCAGGAGCTAAACATCATGTTTGGTGAAGGAGAAAGCCAGCAAGGGCATGGGAGACTAGCACCATAATGGCAACGATAGACTCCAACATGTTGGCAATTGTAAGGATGATTCAAGACCAGGCAAGGTCTCATTCTGTTGTACGTAAGGTTACCATGAGTTGGAGTCAACTGGATGACAGCTAACACTACCAGCAAACTCTGTCTTGTCATCATCTAGTTGTTATGCTCTTTCCACACATAACAAAGATTTCTTCTTTAAATATTGCTTTAGTCTATTCTTCCACACCAGCTGATTTTAAATTCCCCAGACATTTCCATTCTCATATATAAAAGTCATTAGCCATATTGTCTTGCTAAAGGAATGAGGCTTACAGAGAAAAACAAATTATAGATAGCACAAGTTAAAAAAAATAAACAAATAAAAAATGTTCTCAGAACACAAAAGAATTGCTCCTATCTAAATATTTTTCATCTATCATGGTTTTCAATAATATGGGGGAAATTCAAAGAATATATGATTTCTATGTGTGTGTGTGTGTGTGTGTGTATGCCTTATTATTACAAAATTATACATTAATGACAAAAATAGAATTATAAAAAGAACTGATTAAAGAACCGGTAAGATAACAACAAATAATTACATCAGGAATAACCAAACCAGACTCCTGGTACAAATCATAAAGCATTTTAGAAGGATGATTTTTATAGCTATTATTGAACAGAGAAATATCAAGTATCTGCAATATGATTCTCTCTATAGGGGCAGATCTTGTAGAATAAGAGGTCAGCAACCCACCTCGGCAGAATGCCGAGTAAGCACAGTGTCCGATAACTATGAGGCCAGGTGCCAAGTGTACACCAGCTGAGAGGAAAGGAAGTGGGAGAGGTAGGGGCATGCTGGGAACTAGATAATGGGATGATGGTTCCCTTCAGTCCCAAAGATTGTCTATGTATTTGGCCAAAACTGAGTCATCAAGATAGCTGAGAATAAGGCTGAACTGATGCCTGGCCTTCCTAAGGGAACTGCTGACCCCATCACAGGATGTCATTTGGGGAAGAAGAGAAAATTCTTTAATTCTCTAGTGAATTTACCAGAATCTAACATACCAAGTGGAAAGATTGTCCAAATATTATTTTGTCACAAAGTTCAGGGATAGAACATTCCTCCTTTTCCTTCCTCAGGCCCTAGCTAATTCCCCTTTCCCTTCCACATCCAAGTATGCTCTACATCCAACTTCTGTCAACTGTAGGACCACTTGCCCCACTCAGATAAAAATTTAACTATAGACAGAGACCCTGTGGCAAGGGGCCAGCTGCCAAGGCCCATGATTCAAAGCCCAAGATCACACAGATCTGCAAAAAGAACATCTTGCCTTCTCTCAGTATTGGTGGAAAATTGCACACCCCTTATTTCAACCCTTTCTTATAGCATCACTCTCAAAAGATTGATTTATGTGGATTAGCTACAGATCTTCACTGTTATTGCATCTCTAGAGTTCACAAGAGGTTAGGACAAAAAATGTTTGCATAAGAAATGTCATCTTTTCATTTTAAAAATAAATGATCTTTAAACAACCCTTTTTTGAGGAACATATTTTGATGCCAGATGAGTTACATACACCAATGACAGAACACAGAGAAAATTCACTGTCCTTTGGCTCAACCCTCTACTGCTCAGGCCTTCTACTGCTACAGTAAAAACAGACAATGACTTGGTCACTTCTGTTTCTAGAACTTTCTATACTAAATCAATCTGAATTTTACCAAGAACACTGACAGTTTAATTACTGCCTTCATTCAGGCAAGAAAGACTTTGATTCCTTTTTGTATCAGTTCTACAAAAAGCTTCTCTACTACGCTGTTCCTTGATATATAAATAGCTCAAGCACTTGGTTACAAGAAAAAAAAAAAAATATTTTAAACTTCTAGCTCACAATTAACTATTCAAGCCACATTTAGAAAGTAAGTGGAATCAGTAGATGGGCCAGTCTATTGACCTAAAATCAGTCTTGGAGGAAGTACAACTGAACACTCCTTAGAAGCAAGGAAAACATGGCTTCATCTCACTTAATTTGGACATGTCATCAGGAGGGATCAACTGCTGGAGAAGGACATTATGTTTAGTAAAGCAGAGGATCAGCAGAAAAAGAGAGGGAAACCCTCAATGAGATGGACTGACTCAACAGCTCAACAATGGACACAAACGTAATGAGCAGTCATGAAGATGGTGCAGAACCGGGCAACATTTTGTTCTGTTACCCATAAGGTCACCACGAGTTGTAACTAATTCAATGGCAATTAACTAACATCATTCATCTGAATGTCTTTTCACAGCATTCTCTTGTTTTCTCCAGTCCTATGGCTTCCACACCCTCTGAATAAAATCAGTCACACAGACCAGCGGTATCTTGGCCTCCTCTTTGTGTTCAGCCAGAAAAAAAGGTTGCCCCAACATTCTGACACAAGCAAAGGAAATACACTGTTTCTATGGGGCCAACAGGGAGAGACAATGATTAGGGCCAAACCCTTTCCAGAGCTAGCCTCTGTCTCTAAATAAATAATAATGCCTGATTTAGCAAATGGCCGAGAACAAAATGGAGAAGAGGTTTTAAAAATAAGTAATCTCCTTTCAGTGTATTAAGGTGCTACCCACAATGGGGATTATATTGTCTCTCTACCACAGTGGTGGGGCCTTCACTATCCAAGAGGGGTCACCCTCTTGGAAAAGCAAAATGAAGGGTTACCTCAGTATCATTTGTAGTGGACCCTTCCAGCTAGTTAGCCTTCTTAAGTGCTCAGAATGTCAATATCTACTAAATACCAATCAGCAACTCTGATCTTGATCTTACAGGCTTGCTGCCCCACAACAATGCTCATGAGAACTCCTTCTTAAATTTCCAATTTCCACTGTACAGAATTTCAATTATGTGAAATTGTCCAAATACCAATGTTAAATCTTTACTGCTTGGGTTGTGTCTCCCTCTCAAGTAGTTTGATATTGGTACTGGATTTTTTTTAAAAAAAGTTAATTAGAAACAATATATAGTATCAGCAGTGGTGACAAAGAACTTGGCCTGGAATGGAAGTAAACCCAATGGCCCCAGAGCAGATTCAACAAAGCTAAGACATGAAACCACAGGGATGAGCCCCCCTGAAAATAAACCACCCATTTGATCCAGCAATCCCACTACCAGGTATATAAAAACCAAAAAATCAAACACACTGCCATGGAGTCTGATCCAAGTCACAGTGACCCCTCCTTGGGTTTCTGAGGTAGTATCACTACGGAAGTAGATTGTCCAACCTTCCTTCCAAGAAGTGGCTGTAGGTTTGAACCGCCAACCTTCTGGTTAGCAGTCAAATACCAGGTATTTATATATCCTAAAGAAGTGAGAGCCAGGACACGAATAGATACATGCACACCCATGTTCATCACAGCACTGTTCACAATAGCAAAGATATGGGACCAGCCTTAAATGCCCATCAGTGGAGGAATAGATAAACAAACTGTGGTACATACACACTATGGAATGCTATGCAACACTAAAGAATAATGTAGAATCCATGAAACAATAATGTGGATGAACTTGGAGAACATGATGCTGAGTGAAACTGCTACACATGTTTTACATATATATATTTATTTATTTATTTTTATTTATATTTATATATGGGAGCCCTGGTAGCATAGTGCCTAAGGCACTTGACTGCTAACCAGAAGGCTGGCGGTTCAAACCCACCAGCCACTCCTCGGAAGGAAGATGGGGCAATC
>NW_006921766.1:5358732-5360232 GCF_000298275.1 Orycteropus afer afer | reverse complement strand
CAGAACCAAATGTTGCCTGGCCATGTGCCATCTCCACAATCACTGTTATGCTCTTGTGGTCACTGTGTATTGTGAGTGCCTCCCAACTTACGGAGTTTATCTTCCAACATTATTTCAGGCAATATGCTGTGATCTATAGAATTTACACTGGCTAATTACCTGGCTCTCCAGGTCTTTCTGCCTAGTCTGTCTAAGTCTGGAAGCACCACTGAAACCTATCCACCATGGGTGACCCTGCTGGTATTTGAAATACCAGTGGTATAACTTCTAGCATCACAGCAACACAAAAGCTACCACAGGATGGCACAATGACAGATGAGTAGTGCTCCTTGAAAATAACCACCTATAAATGCACCTACTTTATTCTTTGTTTTTGTTTTTTTTTTTTGCTTTATATTTTTTTTTCTTTATTTTTATTGATTTGAGTGAAAATTCACAGAGCAAATCCATCACCCATACAGCAGTTCATATACATTTTGTTTTATGACATTGACTTCAATTCCCCACAATGTAACAGCTCTCTTCCCATTTCCTCCCTGTAGTTACCGCTTCCCTGTGTCCTTCTTTCCTATGTATTCCTGCCCCCCCAAGCCATCTTCCTGTGCAAACAATGCCCTTCTGTGCTCCCAGGATTGACCACTCTAAGTATCAATATGATGTAAATGTTCACCCCATACGCCTGTCTGTTGCTTGGCTGGAAGCCACGAGAGTGAATTCAGTTCCAGACCTGAGGGGTAACTAGGGACCATAGTCTCAGGGGTCTCACCAGGCTCTATCAGAGCAGTAAACCTGGTCTTTTTTATGACTTTGAGTTTTATCCTCCCACTCTATCCAGGATGTCCTGCACTGATCCCTTTCCAAGTGGTTGACAGTAGCAGCTAGGCACCATTTAGTTCTTCTGATCTCATGGTCATATAGGCTGAGGATCACATGGTCTACTAGTCCCTTGGATTAATTGTTTTCATGCATCTTTGGTTTTCTTCATTCTTCTTTGCTCTGGACAAGGAAAGACCCACTGTTGCAAATTTTTAAGACTCCAGTCACTATTCACCAAAGTAGGATGTAGAACAATGTTTTTGTGTAGTAGGTTTTGCCAGTTGAACTTGATATCCCCTGTGACCAGGGTCCCAAGCCCACAGGTCCAACTACTCGCTTCCTCAGGGTGGTTGGCTATGGTTAAGAAGTTATCATAACTTGACCCTTGTTAGCTCTATTATATAGAGAGACATTCTTACAGCACATACAAATACTTATGTAGAAATATTGTCTGCCAATCTTATATATGGTCATGCACCTACTTTATTCTTGAGAGTTTTCCCAAGGCAAGCAAAGAACTCAGTTACATAAACCATTGCAAAAACAAGCAAGAGGAGGCGGGGCAAGATGGCGGACTAGGCAGAAGGATTGCACAGACCCTCTTCAACAAAGAAAAGGGAAACCAATTAACACAGACACAGAAGACAATCTTGGACCTCTGAGCCTTGAAGGAAAGGATGCAGA
>NW_006921766.1:5324937-5337551 GCF_000298275.1 Orycteropus afer afer | reverse complement strand
AACTATGGGGAGGAAGTGGGAGGGGAGCTGCTGCATTGTAAATTTTGGTCAATGACATGAGACAAAGTATATGTGAACTGCAGTATGAAAAGTGAATTTACTCTGTAAATCTTCACCCAAATCCTAATAAAAAAAAAGAAAAAGAAAAAAAAAATTGTTTAATGTGGGCATTCCTTAGTTTAACCATCCGTGAACATTCTGGGTGTTTTTTTGTTTTGTTTTGTTTTTGTTTTTGCTTTATGTGTTAAGAGGTTTCCTTCAGAATGAAGGGGCTTTGGTGGTGTAGTGCCTAAGGCATTTGACTGTTAATCAGAATGCCGTTAGTTCAAACCCACCAGCCACTCCTTGGAAGGAAGACTGGGCAATCTATTTCCATAGAGATACCTCCATGGAAACTCAAGGAGAGGTCCCAATGAGTCAGGTTTTTGTTTGTTGGTTGGTTGGTTGATTGGTTTAGAATGAAGGGCTGGAAGGAATTAGGTCCTTCCCCCTCTGGGGCCAGGTGACTCTGCCACACCTCCCCCAATACCTGGTACTCCATATCAAACAAACAAAACCTCCAAGTACCTGGGGTTCCTTTTATTTTATTTCCTTCAAGCCAGGGTTAGGCTACACCTGAGTGGTGAGTCAACTCAGACATCCCCAGAAATCTGGGAGACACTTCCACTTCTGCCTCCTTTCTTTTAGAGGCAGTATTTTCCCTCAATGTCCAAAGGGCAGAGCCTCAAATGAGGAATTTTCCAGCTTGCCCTTAGAAAGATCCTGGTTCGAAACAATTTCCCAACCAATTAGCATTTTTTAGCATGAATACCAGGTTAATGGGGTATCTAGAATTTCAGGTCATGCAAAGCCAAAACAAACAAAGGACAACCAAGCTTCCTACTAGCAACTAGAGAGACAAACATAGGCAATTTTAAATTATGTTAGTTCCCCTTTGCAAACAAAGGGGCCCACTCAAACATGGAAAGAGCAGGAAATTCCAGATAACTGTCAGGATATATTTTAGTTTGTAAATGTGTAACAGACAGCCTTCAATAGGAAACAGGTACACACAACACAAAATACACACTCAGTGTGAGCTGTGGGTTTCCCCTCCGGATAACATGAAATAAAGATTCTGTTAAGAAATTCCATGCAATTGCCTAAGTTGTATTTGTCACTATGGTTTTCCATAAGCAAAGGTTGGTTATGGCTTTTTAGTTTTCTACCTTGATTGTCTCTCTCATAGCAGTGCAGTTGGTGGTGATACTGGAAGTCAAAGTGTTAGTGGTAATGGTGGTAACTGTGATGGCCATAATGGTGATGGTGGATGAGGTGACAGTCACAGTGGGGGTGGCAGTGATAGAGGTAATGGTGGGGTGGAGGTGATATGGTGGTGGCAGAGGTGATAGTGGGGTGGTAGTGGTAATGGTGGTATTTGTGGTGGTGATGGTGATGATGGTGATGGTGGTGGAGGTGATAGTGGTGGTAGCAATGGTACTGGTAATGGTGGTAGGGGAGGTGATGGTGGTGGTGGTGGTGTTGCTGCTGCTGCTGGTGGTAATGTGGTGGTGGTTGTCAGAATGTAAGAAAAATAATAATGTAAAAGTAATAGTAACGGGCACTGCTTATTGTATGCAGTAGTTGAACTCAACTATTGAGGCTGAATTTACACTTCAACCATTGCTTCTGTCACAGGCAGTCCCTTGGTCATGTGACTTAACCTCTCTGCTTCAGTTTGCTCTTCCTCACAACAGGCAGGATGTTGATGATGACAGAGGGTGTTGTGAGCATCAAACGAGAATGGATATTAGTCCTTTGCCAGGGGCCTGGTAACCATCACAATACCATCACAAACCATGAGGCAGGTAACATGCAGGGCTCCGCTCAGGTATGCGTTCTCATCTTCCTCACGACCTGGCCAGGGAGAGGTTTATATTTCTTACACCAGACACAGAGTCTGTGGCCAGAAAGAGAAGGAAGTGCCAAGCAAGCCCATATCCAACCAGTGTCTCCCTGGATTCCAACTTTCTCCAGGCTGGATGGGTTATAAATTTTCTTTAGGGCTTTTATTAATGGAAAGTTTATCATTATATCATTAGAAACTCAAACCAAACCAAATCCACTGCCATCAAGTCAATTCCGACTCATAAAGACCCTATAGGACAGAGTAGAAATGCCCCGCAGTGTTTTTAACACTGTAAATCTTTACGGAAGCAGACTGCCCCATCTTTTTCCCACAGAGCAACCAGTGGGTTCAAACCACTGACCTTTTGGTTAGCAGCAGAATGCATTAACCACTATGTCACCAGAGCTTCTCATACTATTAGAAGACTCCATTAATTTAGAAGTGGCACAGCAAAGAGAGATATTTAGAGGTTCTCACAAGATACTCAGCCCCACACCAAGAAAGCCAATGTCACCACACACAGTATCTGCTGATAGCACCTAGCACCAAGCACCATCACTGCTTCCCTTGAAGTTTTCCAGATATACACTATATTCAAAGACACACTTACCATGCTTCATAAAAGAGATGCCTATCTTTCACAGGGAGTGCCTGTAACATGACCACGTCCCAAACCCCGATTCTCATAAAGTCTTTCCATCAGTAAGCTCTCATACTGTGCCTGTAGCCCTCACACAACCCTAGAAGTGAGTGCGACTCTGACCACGTGGCTGCATTGTGTAGGCCATCACCATATCCTGTGGAGAAAGAGCCAGCACTCAGGTCCCTGTGATATGGAAAAAGTTTCAGAGTAACAGAAAAGTCTTTATCTTTTAGAGCCACAGGAGAAAATGTATAAGATTGCTGCAAAATAATCCAAGGGGGTCCAAGCAGTGGTGCTGGAGTGCTGGTCAAACAAGATTGGCTGTGCTGAACTTAGGTATATGAGGCTTAGTTATACCATTCTCTCTCTCTTTTTGTGTATGTTTGAAATTTTCCATAATTAAAAAAAAAAAAAACTACTATATATGAAAATCAAGGAGTGCTGGTGGTGCAGTGGTTAAGCACTTGGCTGATAACTGAAAGGCTGGTGATTCAAACCTACCAGCCACTCTGTAGGAGAAAGGTGAGGCAATCTGCTCCCACAAAGATTAGAGTCTTGGAAAGGCTATGGGGCATTTTTACCCTGTCCTATAGGGATGCCACCACCACTCATCTGTCAGTTTGTTGTACTGTGGTGGCTTGCATTTTGCTGTGAGGCTGGAAACTATGCCACTGGTACTTCAAATACCAGCAGGGTTACCTTGGTGGACAGATTTCAGTGGAGCTAAGAGAGACTCAAAAGGGCAGGGCCATCCACTTCTCAAAGAATTGGCCAGTGAAAACCTTATGAACCTTAATACTGCCTGATATATTACTAGAAAACTTTATGAATAGTCCTGAAACATTGTCTGATACAGTGCCAGAAGATGAGCCCCTCAAGTCAGAAGGCACTCAAAATATGACTGGGGAAGAGCTGCCTCCTCAGAGTAGAGCTGACCTTAGTGATGTGGATGGAGTTAAGTTTTCAAGACCTCCATCTGCTGGTGTGGCATGACTCATAAAGGGAAGAAACTGCTGCAAATATCCATTAATAATTGGAAGACAGAAATGTATGAAATATGAATCTAGGAAAATTGGAAGCTGTCAAAAATGAAATGGAATGCATAAAGATTGATATCCTAGCCATTAATGAGCTAAAATGGAGTGGTTTTGGCCATTTTGAATCAGACAAACATATCATCTACTATGACAGGAATGACAAATTGAAGAGGACTGGCATGGCATTAGTAGTCACAAAGAATGGTTCAAGATCTATCCCGAAGTACAATGCTGTCAGTGATAGGATAATATCCATACACCTACAAGGAGGACCAGTATATATGACTATTATTCAAATTTACGCACCAACTACCAAAGCCAAACACAAGGAAATTGAAGACTTTTACCAACTTCTGCAGTCTGAAATTGACCAAACATGTAATCAAGATGTGTTGATTATCACTGGTAATTAGAATGCAAAAGCTGGAAATAAAGAAGAATTACCAGTAGTTGGAAAATATGGCCTTGGTGATAGAAATAATGCTGGAGATCAAATGACAAAATTTTGCAAGACCAACAACTTATTCATTGCAAATACTTTTTTTCAACAATATAAACAGTGGTTATACACGTGGGCTTCGCCAGATGGAGTACACAAGAATCAGATCGACTACAGCCGTTGAAAGAGGCAATGGAGAAGCTCAGTATCCTCAGCCAAAACAAGGCCAGGAGCTGATTGTGGAACAGACCATCAACTGCTCATATGCAAGTTCAACTTGAAGACAATTAAAACAAGTCCACAAGAGCCAAAATATGATCTTGATTCTATCTCTCCTCAATTTAGAGACCAGCTAAAGAAAAACTTGATGCATTGAACACCAGTGACTGAAAACTAGAGGAATTGTGGAATGACATCAAGAACATCATCCATGAAGAAAGCAAAATGTCATTAAAAAGACAAGAAAGGAAGAAAAAAACAAAATGGATGACAGAAGGGACTCAGAAACTTGCCCTTGAATAGAGAGAAGTTAAAGCAAATGGAAGAAATGACAAGATAAAAGAGCTGAACAAAAGATTTCAAAGAGCAGTTCAAGAAGGCAGTCAACTATTATAATGAAATGTGCAAAGACCTGGAGTTAGGAAACCAAAAGGGAAGAAAATGCTCGACATTTCTCAAACTGAAAGAACTGAAAAAAAGAAAATGCAAGTTTCAAGTTGTAATACTGAAAGATTCGATGTGTAAACCATCGAATGATGCAGGAAACATCAAAAGATGATGGAAGGAATACACAGAGTAACCATATAAAAAAGAAGTGGTTGATGTTCATCCATTTCAAGAACTGGCATATGTTCAAGAACCAGTGCTACTGAAGGAAGAATTCAAAGCTGCACTTAAGGAATTGGTGAAGAACAGGGCTCCAGGAATTGACGGAATACCCACTGAGATGTTTCAACAAATGGATGCCATGTTGAAGGCACTCACTCATCTATGCCAAGATATTTGGAAGGCAGCTACCTGGCCAACTGACTGGAAAGATCCATATTTATACCCATTCCAAAGAAAGGTGTTCCCACAGAATGTGTAAAGTATCTAACAACATCATTAATAAATAAATAAATAAACCAAACTCCCTGCCATCGAGTCAATTCCGACTCATAGCAACTCCTCCTTGGGTTTCCAAGGCACTATCTCTACAGAAATAGATTGCCCGGTCTTCCTTCCAAGGAGTAGCTGGTGGGCTTGAACAGCCAGCCTTCTGGTTAGCAGCCAAATGCCTTAGGCAATATGCCACCAGCACTCCCATCATTAATAGTACACACAAGTAAAATCTTACTGAAGATAATTCAAAAACAGTTGCAGCAGTATATTGACAGAGAACTTCCAGAAATGCAAACTGGATTCAGAAGAGGACATGGAACAAGGGTTATCATTGCTGATGTTCAATGGATCTTGGCTCAAAGCAAAGAATACCAGAAAGATGTTTACTTGTGTCTTATTGACTATGCAAAAGCATTCAATTGTGTGTATCATAACAAATTATGGATAACATTAGAAGAATGGGAATTCCAGAACACTTAATTGTGCTCATGACTTACCTAGACATAGACCAGAAAGCTGTCATTCTGAACAGAACAAGGGGATACTGCATGGTTTAAAATCAGGAAGGGAGTGCATCAGGGTTATATCTTTTCACCATACTTATTCAATTTATATGCTGAATAAACAACCCAAGAAGCTGGACTATATGAAGAAGAGCATGGCATCAGGATTGGAGGAAGACTTAGTAACAACCTGCAATATGCAAACACAGCTTTGCTTGCTGAAAGTGAGAATGACTTGAAGCCCTTACTGATGAAGATTAAAGACTGCAGCCTGCAGTATGGATTACATATCAACATAAAGAAAATAAAAATCCTCACAACTAGATCAATAAGCAGAATCAGGATAAATGGAGAAAAGATTGAAATTATCAAAGACTTCATATTACTTGGTTCCACAATCAACACCAATGGTAACAGCAGTCAGGACATCAGACAATGCATTGCATTGGGCAAATCTGGTGCAAAAGATCTATTTCAGGTGCTGAAGAGCAAAGATGTCTCTTTGAAGACTAAGGTGTGCCTAACCCAAGCCGCAGTATTTTCAATCACTTCATATGCATGAGAGCTTGTCAATGAATAAGGAACACTGAAGAAGAGCTGATACTTTTGAGCTGTCATGTTGGTGAAGAATACTGAAAGTGCCATGGACTGCTAAAAGAATTAACAAATCTGTCTTGGAAGAAGAGCAGCTGGAATGCTCCTTGGAAACAAGAATGGCCAGACTTCATCTCACCTACTTTGATCATGTTGTCAGAAGGGGACATTCTCTGAAGAAGGATATCATGCTTGTTAAAGTGGAGGGTCAACAAAGGGGAGGCCCTCCATGAGATGGACTGACACAGTGGCTGCAACAGAGGACTCAGGTATAGCAAGGATTGTGAGGCTGGCACAGCACTAGGCAGTGTTTTGTTCTGTTATACATAGGGTCACTATGAGTCGGAGCCAACTCGATGGCACCTAATAACAAAAACATAGGGTTTCCGTGAGTCAGAATCAACTCAAGGGCAGGAGGTTGGGTTTGGTTTTGGTTTATATGAAAATCCAAAAAAAAAAAAGTTTCCATTTTCTGGGTCAAACATCCTGGAGCAAACCTCTCCCAGGATATGAAGAAAGAGAATGTAGGCAGAAACTTGTTGGTCTTGCATAACAGCACAATTAAAGTCCAAAAGAAATAAGTTTATCCTCTGCATGTTGAGACTGGAAGAGAAAGCAGAAAGAGTCCTTGGAGAATAGTTTAAAGGTGAAGGCTCAGTACTCAGAACACCCCACTGGAAATGCCTCCCCTGCAAAAAAGCCTTTAGTGGGCCCACAGCCACCCTGGGCCAAGGGTGTGACTGCATGGTGTAAACAGTTAACTGCTTTGCTGCCAACTCAAAGGTTGGGAGTTCAAGTCCACACAGAAGAAGGCACCTTGGAAGAAAGGCCTGGTGATCTACATCTGAAAAATCAGCCATTGAAAACCCTGTGGAACCCAGCTCTACTCTGACCATGGAGTCACTGCAAGTCAGGGTCAACTCGGTGGCAACTTGTTTGAGTGAGGAGGATGGATTCCACTTGAGTAACCACAGGGTCTCTGCACCCGAAAAAATTCCATTTGGAAAATACCACAACCCTCCTACAAACCTATACACAGTGGGGTCACTGCATTGTACTCAGCCAAGACTGAGCAAGGGTGGACAGTACCCATCATTGGTTCTACAAGATGATGCAAAATGCTCCAATCTGTGCACAACCCAAGGTCCCTAGGTGACACAAATGGTTTGTGCTGGGCTATTAACCTAAAGGTTGGCAGTTCAAAGCTATCTGCAGTGCCACAGAAGAAAGGCCTAGTAATCTGCTTTCATAAAGATTACAGCCAAGAAAGTCTATAAAGCAGTTCTACTTTGTAGCATGTGGGGTTACCACGAGTCAAAATCAGCTTGACAGCAGTGGGTTTGGGGTACACAACCTGCTATCTGTGTACAATATATATGCGGGAAGCTATTGATAATCAGATATTTGCAAAGGCAACTATCTGGTGCATCAGGGGCTGCAGTTTTGCTGGAGGAAATCCAAGTCCAGGGCATCCTGGGGAGCAAGACAGACCTGTCCTGCCCCATGAGGCTGAAGAGCAGACACAGGTCAAGAGATCACTCACAAAGAGGAAGGCAGAGATGCTGGCTAGTCAGTCACCATATCCAGTTCATCAGAGATGTTATGCATAATAGAAACACCTGGGTTCAGGCAGGCATGTCCCTATCATTAGCCCAAATGCCAACGATAATTCCTTTTCCATGGCCGATGTAGGAAGATACAAGCTGATGTAAGAGGGGGGAGGGGAAGCCTAAGAAGAGGAGTGTTCATACTCTTGAAATCATGTATTTCTTCCATGCGTTTGTAAAGATCACAGACAAGAAAACCCTAGAGCAGTTCTCTGGAACCCATAGGGTCACTGTGATTTGGAATTGACTCAAAGACAGGGCTTTTTTTTCTTTTTGGTTTTAAGTTCTTTTAGAGAAATTTTCTTTCTTCTTCTTACAAATTCTGTATAGCAGGGAGAGTACATGAGGATGCTACCATCAAATTCAGGATAAGTGTGGAAGCCCTGGGAAGGGTGTGGCTTTAGTTACTGAAAAAGAAGGGAACCATTGTTAGTTTTTTGCCCCACATGGCAATTCTAGGACACAAACTCCTGCAACGTATTAACAAGAGGGCTTGGTGTCTTATCATCTTCATGCAATGCATGAATGTTAAGTAACTTCCCACCCAGGACACATTGCAAGGGAAACTCAGATCAAAGTAGCTCATTGCCTTTGCAAGAAGGAACGCTAAAATGTGTCATAGTTGGCCCAGATGCTTGTCCAAGAATGGAAAAGGCCATCTAAGTTACTCAAGCTCCCAAGGGTGTCCTGCTCCTGAATTACTTTTCCAGGAACCCAGCTGGATCCCAACAGGGTCTCCCCTACTGATAGCGGGTAAGACACTCAAACAACCACCAAAATTCCCTCTTCCCCAACTCATAGCCAAATGATGGCAGAAGGTAGCTGCCCAGGGGATGGAGGTGCCTGTCCACCCAGCTGGTGGCCCTATCTACCCCACAGGGTACCACTAGCCACAGTTACGACCAGGTAGTGACAAGTCTCATTTCCTAACTGGCCCAGAGAACATAAAAGTCAAGAACCAGACAGAATATTGCCATCAAAACAAAAAAAGGCTTTGTGTGTGTGCAAGTTTCCATGTCTATGAATAGTAAAAAGCTTCAAAGAATACACTGGGAGGGACAGAGAGTGGGGGGTGAGTACAGGAGAAAGAGAAAAACCAATTGCCCTATGGGGTAAACTCCAACTCATGGCAACCCCATGTCTGTCAGAGTAGAACTTAGCTCCACAGGGTTTTCAATGGCTGACTTCAGAAGTAGATCACCAGGCCTTTCTTCTGAGGTGCCTCTGGGTAGACTCAAACCTGTGACTTTTTGATTAGTAGTCAAGTGCATTAATACTTTGTACCACCCAGGGGCTCCAAAGAAAGAACAGACTTCTAGAAAAGAGTTTATGCTTTCTATATTGTTAATTTCTTTAATTTGCATGTACTACTCTATAACTGAATTAAAATAAATACAATTTAATCATCTACTTTCTAAGGTTGCTTTTATGGAGATACATGTTAAGCCCCTTAAAAACACTCAGACTCTTCACCAAGTATTTCTACTACTAGGAACAGTAAAGAAATAAATACACAAATAAAAACAATACTAGAGTGTGAAAATAGCTAATCTATGAGCGTTTATTATGTTTTCTGGCAAAGGAATTATTGTTCCAAGTGCTTTACTGAATTAACTCATTGCATGCTCACAGCCAGCCTCCTAAGTGGATAGGATCATCTTCATTTACAGATGGAAAAGCCAAGACAGACCCCCAAGACTATGGCCCTTAGACATCCCTTAAGCCTGGAGATGAACTTGCCCCTGTGGCTCAACTTTCAGCCAGATAATACACAGGCCCATAAGATGAACACTAATACGAAGGAGGGATGTACTCATTAGAGCAATCAACCATACTAGATCAGAAGGGCAGTATTTGCCCATCAATAAAGCGAAGATGGCAGGAAGGTACAGGAAAGAGGGACACAGAGAAATGGTAAACACAGAGAGGAAGGGGAAGGGTATTGTTACATTGTGAGGACTACAATCAATATCACAAAAAAAATGTGTATGAATTGAATAGAAAACCAATTTGCTCTGTAAATTTCCACCCAAATCACAATTTAAAAAAAGGAGGAAAAAAAAAAAGGCAAAGAGAAGATAGAGACAGGACAAAAGACCCCAAGGGCCCATCACCCTAGGAGTGGGTGCAAGCAGATGAACCTCTCATTCGTCCAAGCCCTGCTTTTAGCCAATGTTGTCAAATGCTGTCAGTCGGCTCTAGGGGAAGGCCCTCTCTGTGAGCACTGGGGGTAAATCCATGTCTCTTTCAGATTCTCTTCCTCAATTCCTTGGTGATCTCCACTTGGCAGCAATCTTCCTCCATCTCTACTAGCTTCTCTATGCTTAATCTGCTCTTCTTATATCTGAAAAGTGATTGGTTTAAGATATATCCTACACTGATTAAGATAAAAAAGAAAACCCTATTCCCAAACGAAGGAGCTCTGATGGCGTAGTGCCTGAGACATTTAACCGCTAACAAAATGTTGGCGGTTCAAACCCACCAGCCACTCTGCGGAAGGAAGACTGGACAATCTACTTCTATAAAGAGTTACTGCCTTGGAAGGACACAGGGAAGAGGTGGCTATGGGGAGGAAGTGGGAGGAGAGATGTTGCACTGTGGGAAGAGAGTTGTTACATTGTGGGAGATTGCAGTCAATGTCATGAGACAAAGAGTATGTGAACTGCTGTATGGAAGACGCATTTGCTCTGTAAACTTTCACCCAAATCACAATAAAATTAAAAAAAAAAAAAAAAAAATTTACTGCCTTGGAAACCCAATGGTGGTTGCTATGAGTTGGAATTGACTCGATAGCAGTGAGTTTGGTTTTTTTGGTTTATTCCCAAATGGGATCACATCCATAGGCAAAGAGGTTAGGATTCCAACATATATTTTTCAGGGGCATTATTCCATCTATAACACCAACCAAAGCTACAGAACTTGACACTTGACAATGATTGCTACACCATCCTGCTAAAAGCAGCATTTTAACAAAGCTGATTATGGAAGCAATGAAAGGTCTGGTGTTATTTCTACATCTCTGCTCCCTCCTCCGTATCTCCAGGCCAACCCTGAACTCTCCCCTCCTCTCTTAATTGGAAAACTGTCAAGAAACACACAGACAAACCACCCAACACAGAAGAAGTCGGTCCCTATTTGCCAATACCAGAAAGGACACTCCCTGATCTAGGAGTCACTTCTGAAGCAGGGGACCCTCGGTGGGTCAGGCTGGCTCTCTGCACCTCAGGTCTCCAAGCTACAAAACCAGGCACCAGACCACCCACTCAAAAGGCCTGTTCCAGCTTCAAAGTTGAGCCAGTTCCAGCATCCTACACAGTTGCTACAGGCTTTCTCCTGCGATCTCTGTATATTCCAGAGGCTTACTTATATAGAACAGGGATTATATAGTTGTTTGTGGCATAGTGCCTAAGGAATTTGACTGCTAACTAGAAGGCTGGCAGTTCAAACCCACGCCACTCCTCAGAATGAAGGTTGGGCAATCTACTTCTGTAGTGATACTGCCTCAGAAACCCAAGGAGGGGTCTCTATGAGTCAGATACAACTCCACAGCAATGGTTGTGTTGTTTTGCATGGCCCAAGCACTGGCAAGGATCTGGGGAAACAGACCCTGGTGGGGCCTTTACTCCTGTGCTGCTGGGCTGAGCACAATGTGACACCACTTTGAAGATACCTGGTCAGGCTGAAATGCTCACACCTTGTTGTTGTTATGTGTCGTCGAGTCAGACCCGACTCATAGCGACCCCTCCTTGGGTTTCTGAGGCACTATCACTATTTTAGTAGATTGCCCAACCTTCCTTCCGAGGAGTGACTGGTGAGTTTGAACCACCAGCCCTCTGGTTAGCAGTCAAATGCCTTAGGCACTACACTACCAGAGCTCCTGTTGTTGTGTTGTTGTTTGCCATCGAGTCTGACCCGACTCATAGCGACCCTCCTTAGGTTTCCGAGGCCGTATCACTACGGAAGTAGATTGCCCAACCTTCCTTCCGAGGAGTGGCTGGTGGGTTTGAACTGCCAGCCTTCTAGTTAGCAGTCAAGTGCCTAGGCACTATGCTACCAGAGCTCCCACCACCCAGCAATTCAGCTCCTACCCTTGAAAAACTCTTGAGTATAGCCAGAAAACAGGAGACAATCAACATGCATGCTCAATGCAGCATGATTTGAGCTTGTGAAAAGAGAAAAACAACTCATCATGAAAGATGTGGAAATGCCCTCCATTCCATCCACACAATGGAGCTGTGAATTGTGGCTAAAGTGAGTGAACTAGAGCTATCATGTTCTCTCTCTCTATATATACAGAAATCACTGTCAAGGGTTGACAGTTCTACAGCTATTTAGGTCAGGCTTATGCAGGCTCAGGAACTCTGGTAGCACAGTATAACCATTAGCAGCATTCAGCTGCTAACCAAAAGACTGGTGGTTCAAAGCCACCAGCTGCTCTGCAGGAGAAAGATGAGGCAGTTTGTTTCTATAAACAATTACAGCCCTGGAAACCCTATGGGGCAGTTCTACTCTGTCCCCTGATGTTGCTATGAGTCAAAATTGACTCAATGGCATTGGGTTTTTGTTTCTTTTTTCTTTTTCTTTTTTAATCCAGGCACAGAGAGGAATGAATGCGGCAGCTTGCAGTGTTTTGCAGACTTTGGGGAACTGCAAACAGCAACCTGGAGCTGCAACTAACACATCTCTCCCAAATATTGATGTTCACCCAGCCATCAGTCAGTTTGTCATATTGTGATGGCTTATATGTTGTTGTGATGCTGGAAGCTATGCCTCCAGCATTTTCTTTTCTTTTACTTTTATTT
>NW_006921766.1:5322308-5322972 GCF_000298275.1 Orycteropus afer afer | reverse complement strand
CCAATCATCTGGTTTCTCTTCTGCTATTTGTGCATTTTGAGTTATGCTTGATAGTCTATTTATGCCATATATTGTTGTTGTTGTTATGTGCCATCGAGTTGGACATGACTAATGGCGACTAATATCTATATACTTGCACATAGTATATGTATATATACATACATATATTAAACCCGCATGAATCTCAAAAATGTATAAAGAAAAAGCTGGGTGCAAAACTGTTCATAAAACATGATAAAATATTTAAATGCATAAAACAATATTTTAGCTGTGACAGGGATGAGATACACTAGGCCAGGGTTGGGTTCAGCAGCCTGGCAGTGCTTTCCTTCTGGAGCTGGGGTCACTCCATGATCCCTTTCCTCATGGTCTGCTAAAGGCCAAACAGGTTTTTAATGTAATAAAAGTAGGTAGATCTATAGAGATTAATGTCTTTAAAACACATCCATCCATGCAGTAGCAACATATAAACATATAACAGAGAAGGAAGAAAGAACAACCCAGTTTCAGGAGCATGGTTACAATGATGTGGGATGAGAGTAATGGAGAACAGGAAGCCTTGTTGTCAGTCATACATTTAAAATATGCTCTGTCTATATATATGGGAGCTCTGGTAGCATAGTGCCAAGGCACTTGACTGCTAACCAGAAGGCTGGCGGTTCAA
>NW_006921766.1:5311348-5321448 GCF_000298275.1 Orycteropus afer afer | reverse complement strand
GCAGTCAGACATTGACACAATGGTTAAGTGCTTAGCTGCTAATCAAAAGGTTGGCAGTTTGAACCCATCAGTCATTCAATGAGAAAAAGATACAGCAGATTATAAGATTACAATCTTGAAAAATCTATGGGATAGTTCCATTCTGCCCTGCAGGGTCACTATGAGTCAGAATTGACTTGATAGCAATGGGGTTTTTTTTGTTGTCACCAGTCTTTAGGAGCTCTGGTAGCATAGTGCCTAAGGCATTTGACTGCTAACCAGAAGGCTGACAGTTCAAACCCACCAGCCACTCCTCAGATGGAAGACTGAGCTCTACTTCTGTAGAGCTACTGCCTTGAAATATATATATACACACCCACACACACACAGGCATGCCTAGTTTAATTGTGCTTCACAGACACTGTGTTTTCACAAATTGAAGGTTTGTGGCAATGATGCATCAAGCAAGTCTATCTGTACCATTTATCTAATAGCATGTGCTCACTTTGTGTCTCTGTGTCACATTTTGGTAATTCTCACCATATTTCAAACCTTTTCATAATGCTATTGCACACTTAACATACTACAACATAGTGTAAACATGACATTTACATCCACCAGGAAACCAAAATATTCATGTGACTCACTTCATTATGATATTCACTTTATTGCCATGGTCTGGAATCAAATCTGTAATATCTCCAAGCTATGCCTATAAACACACACACACACACACACACACACAGGTATGTGTCATCTAACATCCATTTGGGCAATGCCTGACCCCATATACATCTGTGTCCATAAGGTGTTTTTTTTTTTTTTAAGGGAAGCAGCTCTACTTTTGTTTATTATTTCCTCCTAATAGTTTTAAGGGAGCTCTGGTGGAGTAGTGCCCAAGGCATTTGTCTGCTAACCAGAAGGCTGGTGGTTCAAACCCCCGAGCCACTCCTCAGAAGGAAGACTGGACAATCTACACCCATAGAGATACCACCTCAGAAACCCAAGGAGGGGTCACTAGAAGTCGAAACCGGCTCAACAGCAATGAGATTGGTTTTGGAATGGTTTTAAAAACCCCAAACCCAGGCTCTTGCCACACTGGACCACAGATGGGATACAGGCAGATGAGGCAGAAGACATGGCTGGGGGTACAGACTCTCAGGTTTTGTCTGGCAGGCAGGTGAGTGTGGGAAGGAAGGTGGCTGCAGGGCCTGGGCTGCTGCTGCTGCTCAGATGGGCAGAACAGCAGGCAGGGCTGGGCTCGCTCTGTTCCTTCCTCACTTGCTTCCTCTTGCTCTGCTCCCACCACCACCCTCTCAGCTGCCACTGCTACCATCATCCATTTCTCTGGCCTCCACCAGTAGCTACAGTGTTGGTAGCAATGGCAGCAGAGGCAAGGACAACCAGAAGCTGGCTCCCATGAGGTGTTTGTACATCCAAATACATAACATCTTATTTCACAAATGTTATCATAGATGTTAAGTGACGCATACCTGTATAAACTTTATTGAGATTATAATTCAAACATCATACACTTATCCCATCTAAACTGTACAACTCACTAGTATTCAATATATTCACTAAGTGGTACAACCATTATCATAATCACTTTTAGAGCATTTTCATTATTCCAAAAAGAAGCCCTGTACCCATTAGCAATCATTTCTCCTTTCTCCCCAAACATTCCTTCCACCCTGCCCTGGGCAACCTGTGCCTATGGATTTACCTATTCTGGATATTTCATATAAATGAAGTCATACAATATTTGTCCTTTTGTGTTTGGCTTCATTCACTTAACATGATGTTTTCAAGGTCCATTCATGTTGTAACATGTATCAGAACTTCTTTCCTTTATAAGGTTGGACTTATGTATTTCCATTTGCACAAATGCACCACATGGACCAGACATTTTTTATGATGTAAGGTCTCAGCCTTCTCAATAATTCTAAATAGAAACAAGCCCCCCTTCTCCCCATTGTAAGTTCACTTCCTCCTGTCTAGAAAGGGCTGCCACAGGTGACCATCTCCCCTGCCTGCCACTCACCTTTTCACTAGCAGACATGGCCATACTTGAGACTTGCTGCACGGCCAGTTCCAGGGGCTGCTGCAGCGGGTCCTCCTCGAAGGTGAGGAGCAGTGGGCCCTGGAACAGAAAAGGAAGATGAGGACACAAGCACACTCGGGGTTCTGTAAGTTTTAGAAGTTGCTTATTTGCTATAAAGCTCTGCAAATTTATGAAAATACAATGAACTGATTTTAGCAAACTGTACTTCCACACAGCCATTGGTATAGTTAGTTGCCATAGAGTTGGCTTGGACTCATGGCAACCTTATGTGTAACAGAACACAATGTTGCCCTGTCCTATGTCAACCTCATGATTATTGGTAGGTTTGAGCTCACTGTTGCAGCTATCCATCTCATAGAGGGTTTCCCTCATTTTCACTGACTTTCTACTTTATCACACATGATGTCATTTTCTAGAGAATTCTACATAGTAGCCATGGTCAAATATCAGACAGTTCACACACACCCAGGAACCAGCTCACTGTGGACTGTACACAGCAGGTGGGAGCTGCCATAGCAGAAAGATAAGAAACAGAGCAAAGCATAGCAATGGAACCACAGACCCACTTCCCACACTGGAATCAGGGCCGTGAAGGGCATTTGAACCATGTTTACAACACAAGCAAAGAATCTAGCCTCCTTCAGCAGGGCAGTTCCATGCTCCTCAAGGGTCTGTGGGCTCATACAGTCTCTGGAAGCAGGCACCCGTTTCAGGGTGAAGGCCCTTATTACGGATTGAACTGTGTCAAAAAAAAATATATGTTGAACTCCTAACCCCCAGCACCTGTACCATCTTGGAAGATGGCATAGGCTGGGCCCTAATAATATCCATGTTGTGTCTTATGGAAGAGAAGAAACACAGTTATACACACAGGGAGAACGCCAAGTGAAGATGTGTCTGTAAGGCAAGGAATATCAAGGACTGCTGGGAGCCACCAGAAGCTAGGAGAGAAGCATGGAACACAGCCTTTCTCAGAGTCTCAGAAGGAATTGACAAGAACAATACTCTGACTTGGACTACTAACCTCCATACAATAAATAACCAAAAACCCAAAACCAAATGCACTGCCATGGAGTTGACTCTGACTCATGAAGACCCCATGTGTTACACAGAACTACTTTAAAGAGTTTTCTCGGCTGTAATCTTTATAGAAGCAGGTTGCCAGGCCTTTCTTCTGTGGTAACACTAGGTGGATTCAAACTACCAAACTTAAGGTTAGCAGCCAAGTACAAAACATTTGCATCACCCAGGGACCCATATATAACATATTTGAGATAACATCCACATATCACACAATTCACCTTCTACACTGTATATATTCACAGATTTGTGCAGCTATTACCACAATCTCTTCTTAAGCACTTTAATCATCGCAAAAGAAATTTTATACTTAGTAGCAGTCACTCCCCACTTCTCCCCAAATAAGAAAAATGCACTGCAGTCGAGTCAGACCTGACTCATGGCGACCCCTCCTTGGGTTTCCAAGGCGGGATTACTATGGAAGTAGATTGCCCAACCTTCCTTCTGAGGAGTGGCTGGTGAGTTTGAACCGTCAGCCTTCTGGTTAGCAGTCAAAAGCCTTAGGCACTACGCCACCAGAGCTACTAAACAAGCAAAAGAAGACAATAAATTTATGTTTTTCCAAGCCACCCACTTGGTGGTACTTTGCTATCTAGCAGCCCTAGGAGACCAATGCCAGCATCCACTTTGACTTCAGAAAACTCTTCTTCCCCTTCTGAGTGGTTGCACTGTCACATGATGTGGCACTGCCATGTAAGGTGGCACTGTCATGTGAGGTGTTCTCCCCTAATGCCCAAGAAGTAGGGGGCAGGAACCCCAAAGAGCCGGACAAGAGACCTCTGCTGGAAATGCACCAGTCTGTTGGCTGTGTCAGGCAGCTGGTTCTTCAGCCCCTGCTTCACAGACCTCCAGAGCTACCCAGCTCCTGCCCTCATGGCGATATCCACCTTCTCTCTAGGCATCCCCAGCATCCTTCCAATGAACTTTTCTGTGGCTAAACTCAGCCTATATCAGTTTTGGTTCTTGCAACTAAACCTTTCTAAGTGACAGATGTGTGATTATGTTACTATGACCACAGGTAACAAGACTGATTTTTATAAAAGAAACTACTAAGACTTGGATAGCCAACCAAAATAAGTTCTCTTGAGAGGCTAACCACTTTTGCCACCAGTACAATTCTGAATTGAATCACTTCTTAAGTTCTTTTCCTGACATGCGGTAGAAAGTGCATCGTAATTAAGTAAGTTCTGACTTGGTGGTTACAAATAAAATTCAGCCCCTCAGCTTTCCACCATGTGTCATCTGCTTCACCATAGAGGGAGTACTAAGGGTGAGCTATCTCCACCCATAAGGCGTGACCAAGGATGAGACAATTAAAACAGGAAAAGTAGTGCACATATTTTTCTGGCAAGCAAAGTGCATATGAGCAAGCAATGACATTATCATGTGGCTATTTCTTAAGAATTCCCAATGATCAAGAGAAAAAACTATGAGGCAGAGAATGTTTTAACTCACATATGCCTAATCTCATCCTATTTTAGCAACATCTACCTTATGACCAACTGTCTGTCAGTGGAGTTGTGTGTGGCCACTGCAGTGAATTATCAAGTCCAGGAGAGAGGTGGTGGGTGCTTTGGGAAGAACGGTTGGTGAAAGGGCTGGAGGGAGGCAGCATGTCTGGCCTTGCAGGAATTGGCCTTGGGTTACTTATGGCAATCCTGTCTTCCTCTTGTGCAGTTAGAGGAGGTTGGGAGATGCAGCCTCCCTGCCTTTTTAGCACAAGGTCATCTTCTGAGGTGCCTGCCATGTAAATATGATGCTGAATAGCTTTCAGACAGGCTAAGAAGAAAGGCCTGGAAATTCACTTCTGAAAATCAGCAATCAAAACCCTATGGATGGCAATGGTGGTCTGACCTGCAAATGATCATGGGAATGGTGCCTAGTGGGCAGCACTTCATTCTCTTGTACCTGGGGTTACCAGGAATTAGAGGCCAAGTCACCCCAAAAAACATCATCAAGGGAGAATTAAATCTACTTCTTAAAAGTGATGACATCTTGGTGTCAGGGCCACTCTGCTAACATTCTCCATAACTGGACTTGTTCTAGAGTGATGGGCAGGGGCCTTCAGTCAGCTTGGTGATGACATTATTCTGTGAACTGAGCCTGCCTGGCTGGGAGAACAGCTTCCAGTCAGAGCTCAGTGCCAGGCAGGGAACAGATCCATCAGCAGGAGATGTTACAGCTGTTAGACACCAGTGGGTGAAACAATGTACCATCTGTGCCACTCCACGGATAGTGTCGCCTCACACAAGCCTGATGCAGCCTCTGCTCCTGGGTAATTACTGTTATGTAGTACATGTAGTATGTACTCTTTTACCTGTGTAAAATGCTTTCACATTAACAAATGGTTAAGCACTAGATTGCTAACCAAAAGGATGGCAGTTCAAACCCACCCAGAGGCACCTCAGAAGATGACCTTGTGCTAAAAAAGGCAGGGAGGCTGCATCTCCCAACCTCCTCTAACCATGCAAGAGGAAGACAAGATTACCATAAGTAACCCAAGGCCTATTCCTGCAAGGCCAGACATGCTGCCTCCCTCCAGCCCTTTCACCAACTGTTTTTCCCAAAGCACCCACCACCTCTCTCCTGGACTTGATAATTCACTGCAGTGGCCACACAAAACTCACAGATTATGGGGTTTATTAGGGAAGCACCAGGCTACAATTCAAGTTCAGGAAAAACGCTCAGTCTCTCTCCCAACAGTGAGTGTCCCTCGGTGTCTCACTCAGCAATGCGTGTCTCTTATGTCTCTTTTCCAGCAGCACGTGTCTCTTTCAGGAGCTCGTATCTCTTTCAGCAGCACATCTTCCTCAGCCAATAGTCAGAGAGAGACTTCTGCCTCTAGGAGGCCTCCTTTAGAGTCTGGCAGAGTGGCCCAACTAGCCAATCATAGCATCAGAATTCTAAGCACCTGAGAGAGAACAACCTTCCCAGAACATTGCTGCAGTGCCACTCCCAACAGAAATACTCCAGGTGGATAACTTTTACAATCAAGAGCTCCTCAGTTGCTCACAGCAAATTCCACCACAGAGTTTACAAAGACTTATGGCTAGAAAAGCCATACCAGGTAATTTACTACACCTCACCTTGCTGATCTACTTCTGAAAGGTCTCAGCCTTGAAAACCCCATGGAGCATAATTCTGCTGCACAGAAGGGGTTGCCAAGAGTCAGAGAAGACTTGATGGAAACTAACAACAATGAGATTGATGGCAGAATTTTTTTTTTTTTATTTGGGTGAAAATTTACAGAGGAAATTCATCTTCTATACAGCAGTTCACAGACACTTTGTCTCATGATATTGACTGTAATTTCTCACAATGCAACAGCTCCCCTCCCGCTTCCTTCCCATAGTTACCTCTTCTCTGTTTCCTTCCCTCCCATGTACTCCTGCCCTCTGAGCTGTGTCCCTGTGCATACACAGCCCTTCTATTGTCCCATGATTGATCTCTCTAAGAAGTGTATCTACCTAAAGTAAATGTTCAGCTCATATGCCTGTCTTTTGTTTGGCTGGAAGCCAGAGGAGTTGATTCAACTCCAGACCTGAAGGGCTCTATCAGAACAGCAAACCTGGTCCCTTTTTTTTTTTTAATGATTTTGAGATTTGTTCCACCTTGTTCTCCTACTCTATCCAGGATCTCCTACATATATCTCCCTCTGAGTTTTTCTGGTCTCATAGTCATATAGGCTGAGGATCGTAGGATGTACCAGTCCCTTGGACTAATTATTTCATGTGTCTGGTTTTCTTCATTCTTCTTTGCTCTGGATGAGGAGAGACCCATCATTGCATCTAGATGGCCACTTGCAAGCTTTTAAGATCCCAGTCACTACTCACCAAAGTAGGATGTGGAACAATGTTCTGTGTAGTATGTTATGCCAATTGAGTTTGATTTCCCCTGAGACCATGGTCCCGAGCCCACAGGTCCAACTACTTGTTCCCTCTGGGTAGCAAGAAATGACTACAACCTTATCCCTTGTCAGCTCTACTATATATCTAGAAATTCTTACACAACATACAAATACACTTGTAGAAACATTGTCTGCCAACCTTATACATGGGCTTGGGCATACTCCCTCCTGCATAGACATACCTAATAGTTCAGTCTGTCCACCCATCTATCCACTCGTATATCAATGTTTGCCTTTGCTGACAACGCATTATTGTAAGTGCAAAAGGGTTCATCTTGTTGTCTGTACCTCCCATGCACCTCTCTATGTCTTCCTCTTCCTCAACACCACCATGTTGATCACTCACCTTTGGTACATTGCCCTTTCCCTCACCTAAATCAATACTTGTCTCTACCTATCTAGAAGTGTTCCCTCCTCTCCCCTCCCACCCCCGGTAATCAACAAAGAAAATTTCCTTCCATATAAAACTTTCCTTCACTTTTTACAATAAAGGACTAATACAATATGTGTCCTTCTGTAATTGAGTTATTTCACTCAGCATAATGTTGGTGGCAGAATTCTTGCCTTCCATGCAGCAGCCCTGAGTCTGAATCCCAACCAATGGACCTCATACGTCGCTGCCACCTTTCTGTCAGTGGCAGCTTGTGTGTTGCTATGATGCTGAACGATTTAAGAAAAGCTTCCAGGATCTACTTCTGGAAGTAGATGGAGTAGAAGATGGAGTAGGGAGAAAGACCTAGTGATCTACTTCAAAACTCGGTCCAATCCACCACCAGTCAAGGGGATGGCACAGGACAAGGCAGTGTTTTGTTCTGTTGTACATCATGGAGATCACCAGGAGTTGAGGGCTGACTCAATGACAGCTAGTGACAACCACCCTCTTACCTTCTTTAGTATACGTTCTACATCGTTGTTGTTGTTGTTATGTGCCATCGAGTCAGACCCGACTCATAGCAACCACTCCTTGGGTTTCCAAGGCAGTATCATTATGGAAGTAGATTGCCCCATCTTCCTTCCAAACATTATACATTAAAGCCCTGAAAAGATTTTTCTGGAAAATTTAAGGTCACAAGGTGGCCTCACAGAGGGAATTAAATTATTAAGTTTAAAAAAGGACAGAGAGATTACCTTTTCCCTCTCCTCTTTCCCTGCATGATCTATAGGTAACACACACAAGGGTGTGTGTACAGCACACTACAGAGACCCACACATCACCTACACTCTATCCTTCACAGAGCTCACATTGACTCTTTCCCACTTAGCCTAAAGTTAAACTTTATGCTCACATGGAGAAAGAAACATGCAAGAATCACCAGGTAAACACTGCAAAAGATAATTTACTGGGGTGGGGGTGGGAAGCTACTGTACCACTATTTCCAGTTGTCATCAAGTTGACTCTGACTTACAGTGACCTTATGGATAACATAGGAAATGTTGCCCAGTCTTGCATCATCCTCATTAGAGTTGCTATATTTGAGTCCATTGCTTTGGCTATTGTGTCAATCCATCTAATTGAGGGTTTCCTTCATTTTCACAGATCTTCTATTTTACCAACCATGATGCTTTTTTCTAGCAATTGGTCTTCCCTGATGACATGTCTAAAGTTAGCAAGGCAAAGTGTCACCATCCTTGCTTCTAAGGAAACATTCTAGTTATACTTCTAAAACTGATTTGTTTGCTCTTCTGGCAGACCATGGTATATTCAATATTCTTTGCCAGTACCACAGTTCAAATGTATCAGTTTTTCTGTCTTCCTTGTTCACTGTCCAGCTTTCACATGAATGTGAGGCAACTAAAAGGACCATGGCTTGGGTAGGTGTACCTTAGTCACTAAATTGACACTTTGCTTTTGAAAACTTTAAAGAGGTCTTTTCATATATAGGGTTCACATATTCTTTTCATGTATAGGGTTGGAAGGCAATGTTTCTATAAGTGTATCTGAAAGTTCTTTAAGAAGTCCCAGGTATATACTAGAGCTGACAAGGAACAAGGTTGTAGTCACTTTTTGGCCACAGCCAGCTACCTAGAGGGAGGGAGTAGTTGGACCTGTGGGCTCAGGACCATAGTTGCAGGGGACATCAAGCTCAGCTGGCATAACATACTACACAAAAACATTGTTCCACATTCTACTGTGGTGAGTAATGACTGGGATCTTAAAAGGTTGCAAGCGGCTATCTAGATGCAACAATGGGTCTCTCTCCTCATCCAGAATGAAGAAAATCAAAGACACATGGAAACAATTAGTCCAAGAGACTGATACACCATGTGATGCTCAGCTTATATGACTGCAAGACCAGGAAACTAGATGATGCTCCGCTACCACTGTCAACCACTCAGAAGGGAATCTATGTAGGAGATGCTGGATAGAATGACAGAACAGTGTGAAATAAAATTCAAAATCATTAAAAAAAAAAACAGGTTTGCTGGTCTGATAGAGCCTGGTGGAACCCCTGAGACTATGGCTCCTAGCTGCGCTTTAGGTCTGGAACTGAACCCACTTCTGTGGCTTCCAGTCAAACAAAAGATAGGCTCATGAGCTGAACACTTACATTAGGTAGATACACTCCTTGGAGAGATCGATTGTGGGAGAATAGAAGGGCTGTGTACACACAGGGAGACAGCTCAGGGGGCAGGAGTGCATGGGAGGGAAGGACACAGGGAAGAGGTAACTGTGGGGAGGCAGTGGGAGGGGAGCTGTTGCACTGTCGGAAATTGTAGTCAATGGCATGAGACTAAGTGTATGTGAGCTGCTGTATGGAAAGTGAATTTGCTCTGTAAACTTTCACTCAAATCATAATAAAATTTTAAAAATAAATAAATAAATAAAGAGGCCTTTTGTGGTAGACTTGCTCAATAAAATTTGTCATTTCATTTCTTAACTGCTGCTTCCTTGGGCATTAATTGTTGATCCAAGTAGAATGAAATTTTTGACAACTTGATGCAACATCTATAATGAAAATAGTGTGGTACTGATGCATGAACAATCAGAACAATGGACTACAAAGTCCAGCACAGACCCAAATACCTGTGGAAACTTAGCATATAACAAAGGTGGCATCTCAAACCATT
>NW_006921766.1:5308790-5311248 GCF_000298275.1 Orycteropus afer afer | reverse complement strand
TTTTTTTTTTTTTTTTTTAAGAGACTGGGACAACTGGGAGCCCATTTGGAAAAAGATAAAACAAATCTATATCTCACTCCCTAGATAAGAATAAACTCCAAATGGATCATGGATCTAAATGTAAAAAATGGACCATATAGAACTAGAAGAAAACACATATCTTCCTTTTGGCTCAGTTTCCAAAAAAACTTTCTGACTATGACTAGAAAAATCCAGAGGCAATAAAAAATTGACAAATTTGACTACACACAAATAAGAAAATTACATGACCTAAAAAAGAAAAAATAATAATAATACAAAAAAAAAAAAAAGCATGAACAAAGTTCAAAGGTAACCAACTTGGAAAAAAAATATTCACAATATATGCCACAAAGGGCTAATATCCCCAATATATATAAAGAATTCTTAAAATTGAAGAAGACTAAATACCCAATTGAACAATGGGACAACAGAAAATTCATACACACACAAAAAAAAAACATTTTATATGTTTTATGGCTCTCAAATACATAAAGAATATTCAAAGTCACTCATTGCAGTGTAGTAAATTACATAGTGTGGCTTTTCTAGCCATAAGTCTTTGTGTACTCTGTGGTGGAATTTGCCATGAGCAATTAAGTAGCTCCTGATTGTTAAAAGTTATCCACCTAGAGTATTTCTGTTCAAAGTGGCATGAAGCAATATTCTGGGAAGTTCTCTCTCTCTCAGGTGTATAGAATTCTGATGTTGGGATTGGTTAGTGTGGCCAATGTGCCAGGCTCAAAAGGAGCCCTTCTAGAGGCAGAGGAATCTCTCACTGCTGGCTGAGAGATGCGAGAGACATGCACTGCTGATAGAGACACCCAGAGACATGCACTGCTGAGATAGATACCAAGAGACACACATTACTGAGAGAGACACCGAGAGACCTGCACTTCTGAGAGAAAGACTAAGAGAGACCGTCAGCTGAGAGGCAGCGGACTGAGTGTATTCCTGAACTTGAATTGTAGTCTGTTGCTTCCCTAATAAACCCCATAATCTGTGAGTTCTGTGTAGCCAGTGCAGTGAATTATCGAACCCAGCAGAGAGGTGGTGGGTGGTGCAGGAGGAACAGTTGGTGTCAGGGTTGGTGAAAGGGGTAGAGGGAGGTGGCAAGTCTGTCCTCGCAGGAACAGGCCTTGGGCTATTGATGGTGATTCTGTCTTCCTTTTGTGGGGTTAGAGGAGGACAAAAGATGTGGCCTCCCTGCCTCTTTGGCATTCATAATTCAAGAAGTAGAGAGTAAAACAACACAGATATCATTTCTTACTAATCACACTGGCAAAAAAAAAAATTTTGTGCACAACACACTCTGTCGGCAGGTTTATGGGGAAACAGGCATTCTCATACATTGCTGGTGGGAATCCAAACTGATACAATGCTTCTGAATGGAGATTTGGCAACATCTAACTAAACTACATATACAATTACTTTTTTGACTCTGGTGGCACAGTGGATAAGGCATTTGGTTGCTACCCAGAAGGGTAGCAGTTCAAATCCACCAGCTGCTCTGCAGACAGAAGATGGGTGATCTACTTCCATAAAGATTTACAACCTCGGAAACCCAATGGGGGTCGCTACAAGCCAGATTCGAATTGATGGCAGTGAGTTTGGTTTTTGTTTTCTCCACTTCTTGGAATCCATCCTGAAGATACACTTCCAAAAATAGGAAAATACATATGTAGTATGTATTTTTGTAATGTAAAAATACAACATGTGCATTGTTAGTAATTGCAAAAAAAATCACAAACTACATTAATGCCTATACATAGGAGAATAGCTAAATAAACTATGTTATATCCACAAAAAAGAGTACTATGCAGTTATGAAAAAGAATAAGATTTTCACTGACTAATATGGAGTAATTTCCAGGACATACTGTTAAGTGAAAAAAGTAAAATGCAAAAGAGTATCTTTCATGTGAGAAAACACACAGCTATCTGCTTATTTGTGCAAATGAAATACATACAGGAGAATGCAGAAACTAATGAGATTGGTCACCTAAGGGAACAAGTGGACACAGGATGGACAGAGCAGGGGAACAAAAGTGGCGGGAGGGTTGGGGGAAGTGACATTTGTTTGGACTCCTAGAACCACGGTAATATTCCACATCCCCTTCACACATCCCAAACTAAACAAATGAAACCAAGCAGGACATGGTGGGGGAAGGGGACTTCAAGTGGAATACAATCACTAACAAATGAACCTAATTGCATTAAGAATGAATAACAAAACCACCATGAAAGGGTAGGAAAAACAGAATAGTTTAAATAAATAACAGAACAGTATTTTGAATGCACAGAAATGCTATAATTTAGTCAGCAAATGGATTTCTCATAGAGGTATAGGTTACCAATTCAGAAACTACTTTATGTGCATACTAGAATTGACAAAGAATACACTGTGTTGTTGTTGTTGTTATGTGCCGTTGAGTCAGCCC
>NW_006921766.1:5294440-5307990 GCF_000298275.1 Orycteropus afer afer | reverse complement strand
AAGCACTTGACTGCTAACCAGAAAGAAGGCTGGTGGTTCAAACCCACCAGCCACTCTTCGGAAGGAAGGTTGGGCAATCTACTTCTGTAGAGATACCGCCTCAGAAACCCAAGGAGGGGTCGCTATGAGTCAGAAATGACTCAACAGCAGTGAGATTTTTTTTTTTAATATGCTGATATAAATAATCAATTAAATATATAGGTGGGAAAGAAGTGGCAGCTCTTTCTTGTAGATGTCCAGTTAACGAATGTAGAAGGAAAGAGGGAAAATTTAGAAATCACCATTAGGCAAACTCCACAGAAATAATTGGTGTAGAGAAGATCTACTGATAAATGCTAAAATTAATGGGCAAAACTTTGAGAGAAATAGGATTTCCAAAATCTTAAAGTCTTGTCCCCAAGATATTTGCTACCTGCAGGGGGAAAGAGATAACTTTACAGAGGAAAAGTTGGATAGAAACTACCTTACCTAAGGGATCAAGACCAACATCTCTAGCAATAAGATAAACTGACATCCTATATCCCATGATATAATACAGTAAAAAGGACATATCATTTCTAGATTGTGTATAACCCCAGCCCAATCATGTGAAGACACCAGACAAATTAAGGACATTTGGCAAAATAATATCCAATAATTTTCAGAGGTGTCAAAGCCGGGAAAGAGTGAACAACTGTTACAGACTGCAGGAGACAAAGTGAAGTAACAATCAATGCAGGTGAGATTCTGAATTGGATCCTGGAATCAAAAAAGGATACTAGTTGGAGAAACTGGTAAAATTCAAGTAAAATCTTTAGCTTAGAAGCATTGTGCCAATGTTAATTTCTGGGTTCTAATAATTGTACTGTGGTTATGTAAAGGGTTAGAAGTTCCTGGATGGTCCAAATGGTTAACTGCACTCAGCTTCTAACTGAAAGGCTGGAAGTTAGAGTCCACCTAGAGATGCCTCGGAAGACAAGCCTAGAGATCTATGTCTGAAAAATCAGCCACTGAACATCCTAGAGTACAGTTCTACTGTGACACACATGGGGTCACCAAGAGTTGGAATCAACACAACAGTGACTGTTTTATGAAAGGTATCAATGTTGGTAGAGTCTAGGGGAGGAATATATGGAAACTCTGAATCATTTTCACAACTTTTCTGTATATCTAAAAGTAATTTTTTAAAAAAAGACTTTATAAGAGAGAAAGAAGTCCACCATCACCAACCCTTATCATATGCCAGGCATTCTGCTAAACATTTTACACAGATCTCAATCAGCCCTCACTTCATCTTCAGGGGTGTGGATTCAATCTTCCTGCTTGAACTTCAAATTTCCCATTGTTTAGAGGATGGATCTGAAGCACAGATTGGTTAGGGCTTGCCCAAGTTCACACAGCTACTAAGCAGAGCTAGACCTTGAACCCTGGCTATCTAGCTCCAAGGCCGCCTTCTAGCCTAACCAGTGAGCTACCTAGACCTCCTCCCCTCCTCGGTCACCTATAAGTGGGCTGTTAGGAGTGGAAGTTTGCTTTGGCTGAATGGTAGCTAGTGTGCACACCACCACCCCGGCTTCCTTCCCGAGTTCCTGTCGTGCTGGGAAAATGGGTGGGTGCAAAGAACAACCTGAACTGGCGCCTCTTCCTGGGCTTAATATTGACAATTTGCAGAATCATCAGTGGGCCTCCTTTCATGTAGAGTCTTTAGAAGTGGAAAACAAAGCACATTGAAACAGCTTGTTTTTTCAAGGCCTGGCTCCCAGGCTGGGAAGGCCTGGGTCCAGATGGGTGATGCCACTGTTTCTCCCCCTTCAGGGCTACACTTCTAACAGGGCTTGTCATTCATCCCACCAGTCAGGGGGCCTGCTCTGAGCCAGCCTTGGGCTGGGCACTGGGTTCACCAGGGCCTGGACAGACCCAAGCTCTGCACTAGCCCATAATACTGGGAGGATACAAGGGCACAGGTAACCACAAGGTGCCAACACTGAGGATGGACTCCCAGTATGGGGACAGGGTAGCATCATTACAGAGTCAGAAGATCAAGGACCTTTGAGCTGAGATCCAAAAGACCTCAAAATTTAAATGAAAATTTTAAAGAAAATTATGACTAAGAGGAAACGTCCTAGAAAGAAAAGAGCCCTTCATGTTTGAGCTCTGGTAGTGTAGTGCCTAAGGCATTTGACTGCTTACCAAAAGCCTTGTGGTACAAACCCACCAGCCACTCCTCAGAAGGAAGCTTGGGCAATCTACTTCCGTAGAGATGCTGCCTTGGAAACCCAAGGTGGGGTCGCTATGGCTTGAATGGACTAGATGGCAGCGAGTTTGGTTTTTGGTTTATGTTTGAGTAACAGAAAGGAGGTCAGTTAGGGGTACATAGTAGCATGGCAAAGCTTAGCAACCCCCTGGGGCCTGCTAAGTTCCATGGCCTCAACCAAAGTGGCTTTTATATTCTTATCAACTATGGTAGTTAAGGTTGTATGTCAACTTGGCTGGGCCTGGTTGAGGGCTAGGCAGCTGTATGTAGTATTCCTCATGATGAGACTGGGAATCACCTCCATGGTGGAATCTACAGCAAGCAGCTGGGTAGGTGTCTTAGGGATGTGGTCTGCTTCCCATATATAAGGAGAAGCCTTGGGAACAGTCTCTACCTTATGGCACGCTTGAATCCTGTATGTAGCCATGTCATTGTTCAGCAGCCTACTGTGCTCTGCCAATCTTAGGACTTTTAATGGACTTTAATTAACAACATGGTGTAGTGCCTAAGGCATTTGACTGCTAATCAGAAGGCTGGTGGTTCAAACCCACCAGCCACTCCTTGGACTGAAGGTTGGGCAATCTACTTCAGTAGAGATACTGCCTCAGAAACCCAAGGAGGGATCTCTATGAGCCCTGCCATGTTGTTTGGTAACACTGAGACTGTGACTTTTTACTTGTCAACTTTGGGCTTGTCAGCCTCAGCAGTTAGCAGCTGCCTGAGTGAAGAAAAGCCTCTAGCTTTAGTGGGCCAGGAATAAGAGGCAGAGCTGAAGCCCAAGGTCAAGGGGCTTTCACCCAGTCCCTAGAGCCTGGCACTTTGAACTCGGACTTCACTGCAAGAGAAGAAACTTCTGTTTGTTCAAGACATCACATTTGTGGTATACTTCGGTCAGAGTGGCACTAGGTAACCAGCACACCAACTGATTTCATATATGGATGGCATTGGTTTTAGTAGCTGGTCAAGAAGCTTGCATTTTTGTGGGCAGAGTCCAAAGGTCATTACATAATACAAAGACTCTAAAGTCTTGTCACTGTGTTTACTTTTTAAATTGCAGAAGATCATGTACAAGTCAGAGCTATTAATAACATGTTCTAAATTTACGCAGCATCTTTGTTTCTACAAAGACCACAAATTGTCCAACAGTCTTGGTCATTTGCATTTAGAACATTCCTGAGCCAAAGGACTAAAAAACAAACAGCTTCGGTGACCCTCATGGATCAATGTAGGGCCTTGGCCAGCTCACACTGCTCACTGCTAAGCCAGCACAGCGTATTTGTGAAACCAACAGTGCTCCTAACTCATGGTCCAGGCAGCATTAGCTAAGAGAGGAAGTACTGTCATGCACACTCACAAAGGTTGCCTGGTGACAGAGAGGGTACAATTATGGAGACAGCAATCATGGAGCCTCCCAGGTGGGAGCCAGGGGATGTGTGGACCACCTCTAGTGTAACTGATTGAACTGCAAATCATTCTGAAATGTTAATGCCAACACAAAGAAATTAAAGGAAAACTTTAGTTGTTTCCTTTGGATAATATAATGTTAGTTCTCAGTGGTAAAGAAAGGCTGGTGGTTCAAGCCACCAGAAGCACCAAGGAATAAACCAAAAAACCAAAACCAAACTCACTACTGTCAAGTGGAGTCCAACTCATAACAATCCCTCCTTGGGTTTTCAAGGCAGTATCTCTACAGAAGTAGATTGCCCAATCTTCCTTCTGAGGAGTTGCTGGTAGGTTTGAACCACCAGCCTTCTGGTTAGCAGTCAAATCCCTTAGGCACTATGCTACCAGAGCTCCCCCATGGAATAAAAGTTGTGAAGATTACAGCAAAGAAAACCCTATGAGCAATTCCACTCTGAAACATAAGTCAGAATCGACTTGGTGGCACAAGACAACAGCAACAAAGTTCTCAGTGTTACGTAGCTTGACCAGCAACTAAGTCTGTTCAGGGATCTTTCTGTGCTCCAGATGCAAGGAGATCTACTGGAACCAGGTGGTTCCAACACCAGACAAGAGTGAAGATGCAAGAGATAAGGCAACAGCCACTGCTTTAAGGTGTTGTTGGTAAGGGGTAGGGACACTCTAAGGAGCTGGCTTAGAGAGCAATGGTTTCTACCACTTCCTCTCAATGGTGATTCTCCACCCATCAGAAGCAATTGTAGAATTTGTGAGAATACAGCATACCCCACCTCCTGCTAAGTCTGAACTGAGGTAGCAGTATGGGTAGACATCAGTGTTTTTACAAAGCTCTCTGAGTGATTCTCCTGTGGTCCCCTCATACCTAGCATCCACCTGGCCACTGATGGTAGTGATGGTATCCTCTCAGGTCACCATCGTTTATAGTGTAAAGGTATTTGTGGAGGGAGGGTCAGCATCCAGGTCCCCCCTGAGACAGAGCATTTGTGCTGCCACAGTGCCTGCTCATGAAGGGTGCAAAGGATGCTCATAGCACCAGGAGATAAGAGCCCCATTGTTGGGATGCCACCTGAAACAATCATGTCCTTTTCTCCCATTCTTTCTGGACTGAATCTAAAGGCAACATCTGGGTCTCAAAGTCCAACTTGCTTCCCTCAGGGCAATGTGGCTACAGCCATGTATGGACAGGGTCAGCACCAGGCCAAAATCTCAGTCAAGCTCAGCAAGGCCCTCCAACTCATGGACCACAGTCTCCTCTTCCAGGAAGTAAAGGGTCATGCTAGAAGAATTTAGGACTCCTTTCAGTCTTAAAACACAAAGCTGGATTAAAACTTAGAATTGCTGTCATTGTTAACTGCTGTTGAGTTGGTCCCTGACTCATGCACACCCCATGTGTTACAGAAGAGAACTGATCTATAGGGTGCATTTTTGGCTGTAACCTCTACAGAAGCAAATCACCAGGCCTTTTGTTCTTTGGAGCCACTGGGTGGCCTGAACTGCCAGTCTTTTGGTTAGCAGCCAATAGCAAACCCTTATGCCACTCACCAAACCCAAAACTCACTGCCATCAAGTTGAATCCAACTCATAGCGACCCTCATTGGGTTTCTGAGGCTGTAAATCTTTACAGAAGTAGATCATCCAATCTTCCTTCCACAGAGTGGCTGGGGGATTTGAACCACTGACCTTCTAGGCAGCCACCAAATGTGTTACTGTCTCCATTGTTGTTGTTGTTGTTGTTGTTATGTGCCATCGAGTAGGACCCGACTCATAGTGACCCCTCCTTGGGTTTCCGAGGTAGTATCACTACGGAAGTAGATTGCCCAACCTTCCTTCTGAGGAGTGGCTGGTGGGTTTGAACCAACAGCCTTCTGGTTAGCAGTCAAGTGCCTTAGGCACTATGCTACCAGACCTCCCTACTGTCTCCATTGTTGTTGTTGTTGTTGTTGTTGTTGTCTCCATTAGAAAAAAAAAAAATTCCACCTTTCACGGAAGTTACTGGTTATGAACAAGTATTTACCACTATCTCCCATTCCCCACCACCCCTCTGTCAGTTATACTGTGGTGGTTTGCATGCTGCTATGATGCTGGAAGCTATGGCACCAGTATTTCAAATACCAGCAGGGTTACCATGGACAGCAGAGCTTCCAGACTAAGACAGATTAGGAAGAAAGGCCTAGAAATCTCCTTCTGCAAATTAACCAATGAAAACTTTATGAATTTATCCCTGACCATGAAGCCCGGCCTTTTCCCACTGTTGTTAAAAGGTTTTCATTCGGAACCTTCAAATACTGTTCTGTGTTCTCAGCTCATTTGACCAAAGGCAAATGCCACAGCAGGGGATTCTTCCTTTCTCTCTCAACACCCCAGGCATACCAGTGATCTGAAAATATTATATGCAAGGTGACTATATCTTCTGAACCCAATCAGGAAATGAAGCAGGATCATTTCCCAATTTACAAGCTGTAGGGCCACCATGGAATCCCTGAGTGGTGCAAACAGCTAAATGCTCCACACTAACCAAAAGACTTGCACTTTGAGTCCCTCCAGAGTCACCTCTGAAGAAAGGCCTAATAATCTGCTTTGGAAAGGTCACAGCCTTGAAAACCCTATGGAGCAGAGTTCTACTCTGACACATACAAGGTCACCACGAGTCTGAATCAACTAGAAGGTGGCTGGGGTTTGGGGGTTTAGGGCCACCATCTCTGAGCGTTAGATGCAATGAGAGGTCCCTGTGTTAAAAGTGGAAGGATCCTACACACCATTCACCTGATACTCATTCTCTCACACTGGTTCACACAACCAGCCGACAGTGGACTCAACATCAGAACCCACATCCGTGACACCAAGTGACTCAGGGGTCAGTGACAGTACCTGTGAAAAAACAAAAATCTGTGTTTGCTCACGTGTATGAGGACACATGGCTTTAGGGCTCCCACAAGAGATGGACAGGTTCCCCTGGGAGGAAATGTCTGGCTCAGGACATCCGGAACACATATTCTAGGCACCAGGACGGAAGTCGGTCTACTGACCTTGAAGCCTCTTGTAATCTCAAGGTACGGTTATTTGTTCAAAAGTTCAGAACAAGGGTTTTTGAATTGTTGATTTGAAGCTAATTTATACTCGAAGCTATGCTAGTTTCTTCATCACACACACACACACACACATCCTGCCTTAGATCACAGCCAACCAATCTCTCAAAACTGATGGCAGCACATGTGTGTGTCAGTGTCATGAGACAAAGTCCAGGCAGAAGACCCACTGGGGGAGATTTTGAACACTAGTGGACCAGACACATAGCATTTGCTATTTCCAAAGCAAGAACATGTATACCTCAAAACACAGAGAAGGAGCCAAGGCTAGGAGATGCTTCCCCAAACTCACCAGTTCTTAATCCCTCCTGTGGAGTACCTAAAAATAGTAGATCCCAAGAACTTATTAAAGCAAGATGTCTTAAAAGTAAAAATAAGACACCAAGTAATTGTGAGTGGAAGAAGCATAAGCACAGTAGTGTGAGGCAAGAGAGCTAAGGATTAAGCAAGCCCCTGTGCTTTGAGGTCAAACAGCACCAGGAGTCAAATCACAGCTCTGTTACTCACAGGTTGTGTGACCTTGCGTAGGTTGCTTAACCTCACTTGGCCTCAGTTTCCTCACCTGTAAAATGGTGCCAACAACTATGTCCCTGGAGTTGTGAAGATACAAAGAGATGATATAGAGACCTAAAGCTCCAAATACAACCTCTACTAACACAAGTTCACTACTTTTATATGTCAGAGAATGCAAATCTTTCTAGAATAAATTTCTGGTGATGTCCAGCTCCACAGTGATAGAAGCTTATTTCGGTTATAGTTACTCATCAGCTGCATAATCAAGTTAAGTTCTGGGTGTCAGAAGCCATGTGGGACTCAGGAAAGGCAGGTATGAGCTGGGACAGGGACTGGTCCCTCTGCCAAGTCTCTCAAACCACTCCTTTCCCCTTGGTGGAGCTGGGGACCTGGTCACTAAGGCTTGGTGAATAAATTCGAACCCCCCCCCCCAGGGTCTTCCAGGTCTTTCTCCTAACTTTCAGAGATGCTTTGTTAAGGGCGAGGCTGAATTCGAATTCTGTCAAAGGCTGGTGAGTCAGGACTCCAGGGAAGAGCTCTACCCTTACGCCGGCACCAGGCCATCAGCGCGCTTCGAACCCGAGAACTCTGAGGCTCTCGCAGAAACTCACCCCTTTCCTTTTGGCCTCCTCGTTCAGAGCCATCACCCAGGCTGTTTGCCACTGGCTCCGCCAGCTGTTCAACTTCAGGATCCAGGTCAGCAGGGCGTCGGTCTCCTGGTGCTGACCCTCGCGAGGCTCTTCTGTGTGCCACAGGGACGGGGGTCGCGCCCTGGCCAGCGCCCACTGCGCCAGGTACAGGCCCACCGTGCCCAGGGCCGCGACGAAGAGCGATACCAGGACAAGCCATTGGACCTCACTGAGCCACGAACCCAGCCAGGACATAGTGCTGGCGCATACCCAGCCGCCTCGCCTCAGCTCCTCGACGCAGCCCGGGTCCAGGGCGTAGCGCCCGCGGGCGACGAGCTCAGGACATTAGTCCGCCGGCCGGCTGGGCGGCGAACTGGGAGGGCGGGTCGGGGGCGCGGCGGTAGAGAGAGGCGGGAGAGGAGGAGCCGGGTTCCAGGGCTGCTCCGGGAGAGGCAGGACCCAGGCGCGGAGGCCAAGAGGAAATGCCCGGCCTGCGCACAATGGCCACAGCCCGAGATCGCGTCCCCTTCAATCACACCTGGAAAATGGAGAAGCAGAAGCAGACTCCGCAGTAGGCGCCTGCTACTCAGGCGTCTGGGAAGTTCCTGGGCCGCAGTCAGGGTGCATTTCCTCCACCGCGCGCTGCCCGGGGCGTCCCGCCCTCGAACCAGCAGCGGCTCGGAGGAGGCCCAACCTGGGGCGGGGCGGTGGGAGGAGAGGAGGAGGGGAAGGGAGTAATGCCGGGGGGCGGGGCCGGCCGGCCAGGGGCAAGGGCGGGGGCGGGGCCGAGCCGTCGGTGGCCTCCTGGCGCTCCGGCCCTCCGGGCCCGGCCCGCCCCTCCCACCTCCTTAAAGGCCCCGCCCGGGTGGGCCCTGTCCCCACCCCCGCTGCGGCCCCTGGCCGAGGGCAGCTAGGTACTTACTGGCTTTGAACACCCAGCGAGGCTTCCTCCAGCGCTGACCTGCCTGCCTCTGGCGTGAAGACGCGACCGCCACCACGCGCGGGACTTTCCAATTAATCAGCAGAGTGAAGCGGCCCCTGGGGGGTTGGCTCGTTGCGGCTCGTGTGTGTGTGTGTGTGTGTGTGTGTGTGTGTCTACGCGGACCATTTGGAGGGTGATTTCTAGGAAAGCCGTCTGCCCACCAGCAGGACAATGCCTTGTTTTAGGCACTTTGGAATGTCCCTAGAAGTCCTCCACTCGCACCCTAAAGGGGAGAGAAATCCCCGTATTTGTGGAGCTCCGTTTGGAGCCTTGTCTTATGGGCTACCCTGCCAATGTTCAAGGAGGAGCTCAGCAAAATGCCCGCAGGCCCCACCTTCTTTGTGCAGTTGTGTTATTAAGCAGAATCTATGTGTTTGTGGGGATCTCTGGTGGCATAGCATTTGACTGCTAATAAGAAGACTGGTGGTTCAAATCCACCAGCCACTCCTCAGAAGGAAGATTGGGCAATCCACTTCTGTAGTGATACTGCCTCAGAAACCCAAGGACCGGTCGCTATGAGTCTGATCCGACTCCACCGCAATGAGTTTGGTTTGGTTTTGGTATGCGTTTGTGAGTGAGACACATCCCCTGCACCCTTTCTCTTGCGGGACCAACCCCCATGCATAAGAAGTGCCAAGGAAACATATAAAGTCTGAGATTTCTCCATGGTATCCCTATGCAAAGCCTAAACCGTAAAATAGCAATTGGCATGTATTTTCTGTGGCTCTTAAAGGGATTTGACCTTAAGATAGACCTAATCTTTGCCTTCTTTTACCTGGAGGCGCCTACTAAGGAGGGAAGTCTGGTTAGTAATGTTGGTGAGACTCCAGCTTCTCCCTAGCAGCAGAAGGTGAGGCTCCTCCCCAGCTCTACTTCCTGGACAGCACTGGGACATGAAGGTCTCCTTAGGACTCCACTGGGGCGGTGGGGGGCGGTTTCCTCAAGGAGATAGGCTTATTTGGTAGTTCTTTTTATAAAGATACAAAAAGAACAATTTCCCCAACCCATAGGGAGAAGAGCCTGTGAGCTGAATGGAGAGCTCTTGAATAAATAAAGGGTAAGAACCGACCAAAACCAAACCCGTTGCCATCAAGTCTGTTTTGCCTCATAGTGACCCCATGCATTTCAGGGTAGAACTAACTGCTCCATCGTTTTCTTAGCTATAATCTTTATGAAAACAGGTCTTTCTGAAACCCTTTCTTACTTATTTGGAGGAAAGGTCTAATTATTTCCTGCTCTGGAGCCAGAACTATGGAGTTGAACAATTCAAGTCCTGCTGATCCCCTTGAAGGAAGAACTGGGAGGAGAACTCAGCAGCTCCGTGTCTCCCTGTTTCGTGGTAAATGTGCACACATGAATGTGCACTCACCCACAGCTATGTCATAGGTGATGACATGGCTGTCTTGTGACACCAGTGGAACTTGTACCCTTCCTCCACAGACACAGCTTGGAATCATGTGCACACCACTGGTTTATTTAGAGGTTGTCACAGACAATAAACTAACCACCATTCCTAGCTTGAAATTAGTCATGCTTGTCTGAGTTTTTACAATAGGAATGTAAACATACAGATATTGAATTACTCTGTGCAGAAGCAAATGGAGAGAAAATAAAGAATAACATGGGCTTATGGTGGTAATGCAATTGGCTAAAACATGAAATAGGAGCTGTCTTGTAAATCTATGAAAAACACCAGGCACCCTGTGTTTCTGCTCCCTGCCCCACCCCATCAATCCAAGGTTTGGAGGACACTGCACAGCATGGTCCCTGTTTGAGTAGGTGGTGACGAATGATCACTCTACTTAAAATTTGTCTTTCCATAATGTCGAGTTTATTAATACATAAGAATATCAACACACAAAGGGTGGCTGCCTCCACACATGAAGGACTTACACAAGCAAGAGTAGATAAACAGAGTTAGTACTTATCAACCAGTGTCAGGGATGAGTTTGTGGATAACCCCAGTGTCTACAATTCTTGTGATGGGGCCCGTAGTGACACCTTCTTCAATTTGGTTGTGGCAATATTGGTGTTTGCTCTATTGGACTTCATAAGGGGAGTTAGGAATAGTGCCACACGGGGAGTGCATGGGCTTAGATTGCAAGTGAGGGCTTTTCCAATGACAGGCATCCTGCTTGGCTTGAAACACTGTCTGGACAGAAGAGACCCAGTGGGGCTGACACAGGGTATCCCGGATGAGCTGCCACTGCAATCGATCCCCAGCACCGGAGATTCCCAGAATGTGCCTGCTACTACCCATGTTGGCCACCAACAACCATTACCTTAACTTTAGTGACACTTTGGGTGCTCCTAGCAGATAGAGTACCACACCATGAATGTGTGGGCTTAGAGGAAGATCACTCTCAAGACTGCCCACCTCGAAATGGAGTCTTCTCCACCAGACCTACGCACTGTTCTCTGAGATAGTGAGAGACTGCATATACCTTACCCTCTCCACTGGGGGAGTCAGACTCTTGCTTGGGCTATGGTTCTGGTATTGCTCCCAGCAATGAACTGCTGTTCTGCTGGTCCTTATACACACCATAATCAGTATTTTCTCATCTTGTCTTTCTGTACCATACTTGTTCTGTCTTTTCTGTTAGCTTATCCACACCCTTGATTACTTCTTTTCTTTTTTTTTTAATTTTTCCAGTGTTTCCTCCCCTCCCCTCCCACTCCTCATAACCAACAAAGAAAGTTTCCTTCCATATGCAAACCTTTCCTTAACTTTATAATGTGAACTAATACAATATTTGTCTTTCTGTGATTGACTTATTTCACTCAGGATAATGTCCTCCAAGTTCACCTACATTATGTGGTGTTTTGCAGATTCTACATTATTCTTTAGTGTTGCATAGTACTCCATTGTGTGTATGTACCATAGTTTGGTTATCCATTATTCTGTTGCTGGGCACCTAGGTTGTTTCCATCTTTTTGCTATTGTAAATACTGCTGCGTTGAACATAGGTGTGCATATATCTGTTCTTGTCCCGGCTCTCCCTTCCTTAGGGTATATACCTAGTAATGGGATTGCTGGATCAAATGGTATTTTTAATTCCAACTTTTTAAAGAAATGCCATACTGTTTTTCAGAGTGTTTGTATCATTTTACAGTCCCACCAGCAGTGTATGAGAGTCACAATCTCCACATCCTCACCAGCATTTGTTGTTTTCTGTCTTGTTGAACTTTGCTATTAGTGCTGGGGCCAGATAGTATCTCATTATTGTTTTGCTTTACATCTCTCTAATGGCTAATGATTGTGAACATTTCTTCATGTGTTTGTTGGTGGCCTTAAGATCCTCTTTGGTGAAGTGTCTATTCATGTCTTCTGCCCATTTTTGAATTGGATTGTTTGTCTTTTTGTTATTGAGGTGTTGGAGTTTTGTATAAATTTTAGAGATAAGTCCCTTGTCAGATATGTCATTACTGAATATTTTTCCTAATCTGTAGGTTCTCTTTTCACTCTTTTGAAGAAGCCTTTGGAAGCACATAACAATTTAATTTTTAGAAGGTCCCATTCATCTAGTTTATCTTCTGCAGTTTGTGCATTTTGGGTTATGCTTGACAGTCTATTTATGCCATTAATTGTTGTTATTTGCCATCAAGTCGGACCTGACTCACAGCAACCCCTCCTTGGGTTTCCAAGGCAGTATCACTATGGAAGTAGATTGCCCCATCTTCCTTCCGAGGAGTGGCTGATGGGTTTGAACCACCAGCCTTCTGGTTAGCAGTCAAGTGCTTTAGGCACTGTGCCACCAGAGCTCCTATGCCATTAATTAGGGCCCCTAAATTTGGCCCTAGTTTATCCCCTGAGGAACTTTATAGTTTTAGGTTTCACATTTAAGTTTTTGATCCATCTGGAGTTTGTTTTTGTGTATGATGTGAGGTATGGATCTCATTTCATTTTACTGCTAATGGATATTCAGTTTTGCCAGCACCATTTGTTAAAGAGACCATCCCTTCCCCATGTAATGGATTTCAGCCCTTTGTCAAAAATCAGCTGACCATAGGTTGATGGGTCTGTTTCTGGGTTCTCGATTCTGTTTCACTGGTGTATGTGTCTGACATTGTACCAATACCAGGCTATTTTGACTACTGTGGCTATATAGTAGGTTTGGAGATCTGGGAGTGTGAGACGGCCTATTTTGTTTTTCTTCAGTAGTGCTCTGCTTATCGGAGGTCTCTTTCCTTTCTTTCTTTTCTTTTTTTTTTTAATTGTGATTTGGGTGAAGATTTACAGAGCAAATTCACTTTTCATATAGCAGTTCCGAGGTCTCTCTACTTTCCATATAAAATTAGTGATTGGTTTTTCCATAATCTTAAAGAATGTTGATGGGATCTGGATTGGGATTGCATTGAATGTACAGATTGCTTTGTGTAGAAATGACATTTTCACAATGTTCGATCTTCTATCCTTGAACATGGTATGTTCTTCCATTTATGTAGATCTCTTATGGTTTCTTGAAGTAGTCTTTTATAGTTTTCTTTGTACAGGTCTTTTGTGTTGCTATGATATTTACTCCCAAGGTTATTTATTTATTTATTTATTTTGGTTGCTATTATTTGTAGCCCCAGGGTTACAGGTGAGGAGAGACAACTCAGGGACGCCCAGAGTAGCAGGCCAGAAGAGCAGGAGAAAGGGGATAAAAGCCTTGAACCTGGACAGAAGAGCAGTCAGCCCCAGGGAT
>NW_006921766.1:5270697-5278946 GCF_000298275.1 Orycteropus afer afer | reverse complement strand
CACCAAGGCCAAATTTTCCAACTACTGGTGATTCTTCTTTGTTTCCAACTTTTGCATTCCAGTCACCAGTGATAATTAACACATCCTGATTGCATGTTCGGTCAATTTCAGACTGCAGAAGTTGATAAAAATCTTCAATTTCCTCATCTTTGGCTTTGGTGGTTGATGTATAAATTTGAATAATAGTCGTATTAACAGGTCTTCCTTGTAGGCATATGGATATTTTCCTATCACTGACAGCATTGTATTTCAGGACAGATCTTGAAACATCCTTTGTGACGATGAATGCCACGCCATTCCTCTTTAAACTGTCATTCCCGGCATAATAGATCACATGGTTGTCTGATTCAAAATGGCCAAAACCAGTCCATTTCAGCTCACTAAGGCCTAGGATCTCAATCTTTATGTGTTCCATTGCATTTCTGACAGCTTCCAATTTTCCTAGATTCATACTTCATACATTCCATGTTCCAATTATTAATGGATGTTTGCTGCTGTTTCTCCTCAATTTGAATGGTGTCACATCAGCAAATGGAGGTCTCGAAAGCTTTATCTTATCCATATGAGTAAGGCTGACTTTATCTGATAATGAAGCTCTTGCTCAGTCCTACTTTGAGAGCTTTCTAAGCTAAGTGACTCATCTTCCTCCTCTGTTTTGGACAATGTTTCTGGACTATTCATAAAGTTTGCAGTAATGTATCAGACAGTGTTTCTCTGCTATTCATAAGGTTTTCCCTGGCCAATTCTTTGAGAAGTGGATGGTCTCCTCCTTCTTCCTAGTCTGTCTCAGTCTGCAAGCCTGGCTGATACCTTTGCAACAGGTGCACCCCACTGGGTTTGAAACACCAGTGGCACAGCCTTAAGACTCACAGCAACACATCACCACAGTAGGACAAACTGACAGACAAGTTTTTCTCCCTTAGCTGTTGGAAACCCCTTGAACCACCCTTACCTGGATCCCTGTGGCTAACTCCTTAATCTGTTCCAGTCCCCTTTGCCTTTTCTGTCCTCTTCCTGCTTCTCACCTCGCTGCCTGTTCTTAGCTCCCTGGAATCCAAATGAGAATGCTATCACTTTAAAATCCAAAACAGTTCTATCTTATAGGATGACATTTCCTGTTCTCATCATTGCAGTCCCCTCCTCTGCCCCTACTTCCAGTTTCCCCAGGCTGGGCTGCTTCCTGGCCCATGAAATGCTCAAGTGGGGTCCCAGTTACCTTTGCAGTAGCTGTTTTCTAATTTTTACTGCTCACAAAAGGAAAACATTGCAGTTGTGGGCACAGGACCATTTCTGAGGAATCTTCCAAAGCTGTGTTTCCTTTGAACTTCTGTAAGCAGGTGACGTGGGGGATCTTGAGGCTGGTGATGGGACATGGGTGCAGACTATCACCTCAAGGCTGTGGTGTAACCCTAGGGTGACAGTTATGGAATAAGTCCCAGTGTCCTTTGTTGATCCATCTTTATATCAACAAACCACCCCATGCCTGGAATACTCTAGAAGGTATTTTTTTGAAACTTAGAGCATGGTGAGGAAACAGAAATGATGTTTCTAAAGTGCTCTTCAGAATGCTTTACAGTAACTGGTTGCTTGAAGCTAGAACACAGGATGCGGAAGTAAAAGCCATTGTTCTATTTCTCAAATTTAAAATCTTTTGAGAATGCTCTTCATGTACACAAAGTTTACTTGTTGGGTGACCCCCACAGGGTCATCCCATTTCTGGTCACTGTTTCCTTTTCTACACAACAAGCCTGGAAATGTCTTCCCCTCCCAAGTCCAGAATATTCTGTGATGGTGTTACATTTTTTTTTTTTAAATTGATAAATATGTCTAGTGTTATATGTTTATAAATAGTTATACTTATTAACATTAGAAGTTATTCATTACCATTGAGCCTAATCTTCTTGTGGTTTTACTTATTTTTTTATGAATATAAATGCTCATTAAAAAATTGTAACATCTTTTGCCAAAAGTACATGCAATAGCATGCTTAATTGCTCATGTTTTTTTTTGTTAATGTATAAAAGGAAATTGTCCAGACAGGAACTATATAGCAAAAGTATGAGTATGAGTAGACATACAAAGATCTAATTTGAAACCTAGCATTCTTTTGAAATCTATTTATTTGGAAAAATAATTCAGTGCTGTTCAACAATACTTACTTGTGACAAATATATTCTTATATATAATATCTTAAAATGAATGCAATCTTAAATAAATGTAGCTTCTGTTCATTTCCCAATTTAATAATTTTAAATACCTGGAAGAGGAAAAGGAAGCCCCAAGAAGCCTATACCTTATCTCTGGACCCAGTAGAAGAGACTCCTCTTTACTCTTCAGCACTTTGTAGAATTGTTATTATTATGATGATGTATTGCATTGGGCAAATTAGCTGCAAAAGACTTCTTTCAGGTGTTAAAGAGCAGAGGCGTCACTTTGAAGACTAAGGTGTACCTGACCCAAGCCATGGTCTTTTTAGTAGTCTACTATGCATGTGAGAACTGGACAACAAATAAGAAAGACCCCAGAAGAACTGATGTATTTGAATTGTGGTGTTGGTGAAGAATATTGGATGTACCATGAACTGCCAGAAGAACAAACAAATCTGTCTTGGATGAAGTACATTTGGACTGCTCCTTAGAAACAAGAATAGCCAGACTTTGTTTCACCTACATTGGTCATGTTGTCAGAATGGACCAGTCCTTGGAGATGGATATCATGCTAGGTAGAGGGTCAGTGAAAAAGGGGAAGACCCTCAACAAGATGGATTGACACAGTGGCTGTGAAAATGGGCTCAAGCATGGCAATGATTTTGAGGATGCCACAGGACAGGAGAGTGTTTCGTTCTGTTGTACAAAGCGTTGCTATGAGTTGGAACCAACTCAATAGCACCTAACAACAGTCTGAATGACCAGATTGTGAAGCCCATGCCCTGATGGAGACCTGGACCATCTGGCGAGGCTGTGATGTCATGTCACTGGCTTCAGAACAGACAGTTTTGAGAGTAAACCCACAGCTTCCTCCTGTGGCACTGAGTGAAGTCTTTCTGATAACTTCCTCTTAGCAGACACTTTTAAAACTTGGCTCAGCACCTTGTAGTAGACTAAGGAGGCAAGGTTTCTCAAGACCAAGAGTGTATGGAGACAGATCCAGTCTCCTTGGTGACATTTGCACTGGGTTGGCCATTACTTCCATCTGAAGGCTTGGGTGGGCATTAGGGCAATTTCTAGTCATGGCTGAGGAGACAATGCGGGGACTTGGCTAACCCTGCCAAAGGTTGCCTGCAGAAGTCCTGGGCTCTGTATCAAATGGGACTTTCACTCCAATCCACAAAAACCAAACTTATTGTCATCAACTCCATTCTGACACACGGCAACTGCGTGTACATCACAGTAGCCTGTGCTCCATAGAATTTTCAGTGGCTATAATCTTACACAAGGAGCTCTGGTGGCATAGTGCCTAAGGCATCTGACTGCCAACCACAAGGTTGACAATTCAAACCCACCAGCCACTCCAGGGAAGGAAGATGGGACAATCTACTTCTGTAAAAATTTACTGCCTCAGAAACCCAGTGTCGGTCCCTATGAGTTAGAATTGACTTGATGGCAGTGGGGTTTTGGTGGGTTTTATAATGAGTGTTTTTTTTTTTTTTGTTTTTTAATAATCTTACACAAACAGATTACCAGGACTTTCTTTTGTCATGCAGCTGGGTGGATTAGATCCACCAATTTTCTGGTTAACAACAGAATGCAAACCATTTGCACCACCCAGAGACCTTTCCCTTCTGGTAGAGGCTTGGATCCTCTTACTGATTACTTGTATGACTTATTGAGATGTTTGTTAATGTACCTATCCTGAGAGAAAATCATCAATTATTAAATGACTACAATAATTCCAGGAGTTCAGCTGCACTCAGTTTCTGAGTCTGATTCAAGACCTCAGGTAAGCTGTCCCTCTGTGGAAGTTACCATGAGTAGGTCCTTCCTGGAGGGACATCATTCCATGCCTGTATGATGACTCCACCAGTGCCTCAGGTGTGGTCAAGTATTGCAGGCAGTCACAACAATAATAGCTGAGTGTCCTGGTCATCTGCTACAGCCAGGCACTGCATGAGGCCTCATGCTTTGTTGTCTCAACAATTTTCATGGCAATGCATGAAGGACTCTATCATCCTATATTAAAAATGAGAAGGCTGAGTTCCGAGAGGCTGAGTAACTTGTTGAAGTTCACATCGTGATAATTGGCAGAGTCAGCATTGACCTCAGAGAGGCATCTGCCCCCAATGTCCATGTTTTTCTCACCTCCTTCTTCTTAAACACTGAGACAAATTCAACAAAAAAGAGGAAAATGTTAAAAGCTGAAAATAAAGGGGCCCCATTTTTTTATATCCATGGGCAAAGATCTATGTTGTTGTTGTTAGCTATTGTCATGTTGGCCCCTGACTCATAGCTACTCTATACACAACAGAACAAAATGCTGCCTGGTCCCATACCATCCCCATGGTCAGTTGTAGATCAGACCATTGTGATCCATGGGTTTTCATTGGCTGATTTTCAGAAGTCAATTGTCAGGCCTTTCTTCCTAGTCTATCTTAGTCTGGAAGCTCTGCTGAAACCTGTTCAACATTATAGCAACATGTGAGCCTTCATTGACAAATGAATGGTGGCCACACATGAGGTGCAGAGGCTGGGAATTGAACCTGGGTCTTCTGCATGGAAGGTAAGAATGTGACCACTGAACCACCACTGTAGCCAAAGATCTGGGTAAAGCCCATGAATTGTCTTTTGTGTTCTAAAATTGAGGAGACAGAGACTTTTTCAAACCCAGCCGAGAAGGATGTTCATACAGGGGTTGATTCCAGTGATGTGTATTGAGCTCCGGCTATGACCCAAGTCCTTTCTGGGGGACACACAAGATTAACTCCTCCACCCCCCAGCACCTGCCATGGAGATGGTTGGCCCTCAGATGCCCAGGGAATTCAGGATGGTTGGTGTGACAGAGCAAGGTCTCACTAGAAAGCATGGGGGCCATCCATCCCCAGCAGGACCTCCCAAGCCATCCCTCTCCCACCGTAAGAGTTAACAGTCAAAAGGATGTGACCTCAAGTTCCACCCTCATGACTAGAGTGCAGGGAGCCTGAGTCACACCATGGCTGCAGGGAGGCAGCAGGCCACAGCAGAGGCAGCCCTGCCACCACTGCCAAGAGCCTGCCCTGGGCAGTCCTGATGATGCAATCCCTTTAATTCAGGAGTCCAAGCTGATGGAGGAATGTGATCCACATGGGAACTCTATCTCTGCCAAGTATCTTGGCTGAGCCTTACAATGACTGCCCAAAGGAAGGTGACTTGGCATTTTTGCTAGCACCCAAACTGGAAATGAACCTTTGGATGAAAATATTTAGCCTTACATTTTGCTTTATACTGAAAAAGCATTTCCAAGGAGGCAGTTGTTTTACTGCATATTTTCCCTACGCTGACCCCACACCTAGTCATTGATTTCTGAGGTCACACAGTCGGGGTGATTGACCATAAGGTGTGTCTTCCTTTTGCAATTCAAATTCACAGGGATTTATCAAGTGATGGTGTCTCTGGGTAGTAAAATACTTAACACACTTGTCTGCTAACTGGAAGGTTAGAGGTTCAAGCCTACTAAAAGGCACCTCAGAAGAAAGGCCTGGCAATCCACTTCCAAAAAAGCAGATGTTGAAGACCTTGTGGAGCACAGTTCTACTCTGACACCCATGAGGTCATCATGAATCGTATTTGACTCAACGACAATTGGTTTAATTGTTATCAGGTGACAGTGGAAATGTCCATCCTCCACACTTTATTGGGACTTTGCTGTGGTCTGTGTTCACAGAAGCTACAGCTGGGTGTGATGTGGGAGGAGCTCAGCTTCCTAGGGGAGAACCCTTGGGCCTCTTGAAGGGGAGCTGCTAAATCACCTCTGCAGCCCCATTCCATTGGTATCCCCATTCTGAACACATGAATTTGACTTACAGTGTAACTCTGCTCCCCTGTGCCAAGCCCTGACCATCCACTGTGGAACAGAGAAGGGTCCTCTCATCCCCAGGAGAGGTACACACTTTGTCATGACCATTTTGCCTGTGCTCCGGCCTTTGTGTTATTTGTTTATTTATTTTAAAATAAGGCTGGTTGAGTACCCAAGAAAAACCCACTGCCATCAAGTCAATTCTGATTCATAGTGACCCTATTTGTTGTGTTGTCAGGTGCCATTGAGTTGACTCTGACTCATAGCAACCCTAAGTACAACAGAATGAAACACTGCCTGGTCCTGTGCCAGCCTCACAATCCTTGCTATACCTGAGCCCATCACTGTAGCCACTGTGTCAGTCCATCTCGTTGAGGGGCTTCTCCTTTTTTGTTCACTCTCCAGCTTGCCAGGCATGATATCCTTCTCCAGGGAATGGTCCCTCTGACAACATGACCAAAGTCGGTGAGACAAAGACTGGCCATTCTTGCTTCCAAGGAGCATTCCGGCTGCATCTCCTCCAGGACAGATTTGTTAGTTCTTGTGACAATCAATGGTACTCTCAGTATTCTTGGCCAACATTACAACTCAAAAGCATTAACTCTTCTTCAGTTGTCCTTATTCATTGTCCAGCTTTAACATATGTAAGGCTATTGAAAATGCCATCGCCTGGGTTAGACGCTTCTTAGTCTTCAAAGAGACATTTTTGCTCTTCAGCACTTTAAAGAGGTCTTTTATAGAAGACTTGCCCAGTGCAATACATCATTAGATGTCTTGACTGCCGCTTCCATTGGTGTTGATTTTGGAACCAAGTTATATGAAATCTTTGACAACTTCAGTATTTCTCCCTTTATCATGATGCTGACTATTGGTCCAGTTGTGACTATTTTTGTTTTCTGTATGTTGAGGTGTAATCCATGCTGTAAACTGTAGTCTTTAATCTTCATCTGTAAGTGCTTTGTCCTATCCTCACTTTCAGCAAGCAATGTTGTGTTGTCTGCATATCACAGGCTGTTAATGAGTTTTCTTACAATCCTGATGCCATGTTCTTCTTCATATACTCCAGCTTCTCAGATTATTTGCTCAGCATGCAGAATGAATAAGTATTGTGAAAGGAAACAACCCTGATGCACTTCCTTCCTGATTTTAAACCATGCCTTCAGAGCTCTGGTGTCATAATGCCTAAGGCATTTGACTGCTAACCAGAAGGCTGGTGGTTCAAACCCACCAGCCACTCCTTAGAAGGAAGGTTGGGCAATCTACTTCCATAGTGATACCACCTCAGGCTCCTCATGAGTACAATTAAGTGTTTTGGAATTCTCATTCTTCTCAATGTTATCCATAACTTGTTATGATCCACATAATCGAATGCTTTTTGCATAGTCAATAAAACACAAGTAAACATCTTTCTGGTATTCTTTGCTTTCAGCCAACATCCATCTGACATCAGCAATGATATTCCTCATTCCACATCCTCTTTTGAAGTAAAATTTCCCCTAGAGTTTCCAAGGCTATAAATCTTTGTGGAAGCCAACTGCCTCATCTTTCTCCCACAGAGCAGCTGGTGGGCTTACACTGCCAACCTTTTGGTTAGTAGACAAATGCTTTAACCACTGTGCCACCAGAGCTCCAGGAAGACTGATAGTCAGCTACATACTTGGAGGGATATTTAGCTTCCTTAAGAATTAAAATAGTTCTGGTAAGATGGCGGACTAGGCACAAGGACTGCACAGACGCTCTTCAACAAAGAAAAGGGAAACCAATTAACACAGACACAGAAGATAATCTTGGACCCCTGAGCCTTGAAGGGAAGGATACAAAAGTGGACTAAACCCCAACTAGCAGAAGAATTTGCATGAAAATACCAAAAAAGGAGACACACGGAGCTGCGGTCTGGCAGCGGACTGAGAGACCCTAACGGCACAGACGACACGGCTTGGAGATTCCCGAGTGGTGGTAGGACCTAAGAATTAACCCCAAAATCACGCTACTAGCCAGGGACTGCACGAAAGACGGTGCACTGTGGCTGGGGAACAAACGGAGAAAGTGAAGAGAAAGGTGGGCTGAGTTGTGGACTTTTGCTGGTCCGGAGAACGCCGCCATTTTGTAGGTGTAAAAAGCCACTAGGCTTTTGGATATTTAAAGAGACAGCGCTCTCGCAGATTCCTGTGATGGTAGGACTTAAGAATTAACCCAAAAATCACCCTGCTAGCCAGGGACTGCACTGAGGACTGTTCACTGTGGCTGGGGAACAAACGGAG
>NW_006921766.1:5237027-5249002 GCF_000298275.1 Orycteropus afer afer | reverse complement strand
AAAAAAAAAAAAAATTTAAATGATCTAATAAGTTATGCAAACTTGAAAGGACAGAAAAAAATATGCAGTCTATTTGAAGTTCTGTTGTTGTCAGAGGTATGTTTTCAAGCCTGAGATCCAATGGAACTTACCCTGCTAGGTTTCAGACTTGCTTGGGACCTGTGACCCCTTGTCTTTCCTCCAATTTCTCCCTTTCGGTATGGGAATGTCTATCCTACATCTGCCCCACCACTGTATTTTGGAAGCAGATAGCATGTATTCTAGATTGTATGATACTGGAATAGGTTAAGACTTTTGCAGATGCTGGGCTGGGAGCTCTGGTGATATAGTGGTTAAAACATTTGGCTGCTAAATAGAAGGTTGATAGTTCAAATCCACCAGATGCTCTGAGGAAGAAAGATGAGGCAATCTGCTTTTGTAAAGATTTACAGCCTTGGAAACCCAATGGGGGTCACTGTGAGTCGGAACTGACTCATTGGCAGTGAGTTTTGTTTGGAGGTTGGGTAAACATATTTTCTACGTGAGAAGGACATACATTTTGAGGGGCCAGAGGGTGGATTGCTATCGGTAGAATTGTATACCCCCTAAAAATATGTTGAAGACCTGTCAGTACCTGTGAATGCAGTCTTGTTTGGAAATAATATCTTTGCAGACGTAATTTGTTAATATGAGGTCATACTGGAGTAGGATAAGTGCCAATGAAATATGACTGGTGTCCTTATAAAAGAGAAGAGAGACACAGAGGATAGACAGCCATGAGACAATGGAGGCAGATATTGGAGTGATACATCTATAAGCCAAAGAACACCAAGGATGCCTGGCTACCACAGTCAACCACTCAGAGGGATAGCTATGTAGGAGATACTGGATAGAGTGGGAGAATAATATGGAACAAAACTCAAAATAATATATATATATATATTTTTTTAAAAAGGACCAGATTTGCTGGTCTGATAGAGCCTGATGGAACCACTGAGACTATGGCCCCTAACTCCCCTCAGGTCTGGAATTGGACCCACTCCTATGGCTTCCAGCCAAACAAAAGAGAGGTATATGGGTTGAACATTTACATTAAGTAGATACACTCCTTAGAGAGATCAATCATGGAAGAATAGAAGGGCTATGTATGCACAGAGAGACAGCTTTGGGGGCAGGAGTGCATGTGAGGGAAGGACACAGGGAAGAGGTAACTATGGGGAGGAAGTGGGAAGATAGCTGCTGCACTGTGGGAAATTGCAGTCAATGTCATGAGACAAACTGTGTATGTGAGCTGCTATATGGAAAGTGAATTTGCTCTGTAAACTTTCACTCAAATCACAATAAAATAAAATAAAAACATGAAGGATCTTGGCCATCACCAGAAGCTAGGAGAGAGACAACTCCACAAAGCCTCAGCAAGAACACAACCAACACCCTGATTTCAGACTCCCAGCTTCAGAACTATGAGACAGTAAACTTCTATTTCATCCAGTTTGTAGTACTTTGTCACAGCAGCTCTAGGAAACCAATACAGATTTTGGTTTACTTTGTGTGTATTATACAGTGCATTTTGATGTTTTCTCATGAGAAATGGGCTCTCTGAGGAGCAGACCAACAGCGAGGAGTTCCCAGTGTGGCTGATGATGCTCTAGATGCAGAGTCCATGCACCCTCCTACCAACCTCCCATCTGGTTAGTGGCTGCATGTTGTTCTCTCCCTGACATTGATGAACCCAATGACCACCTCTCACAGCATACCCACTCACTCCCAAGAGTAAGCAGATAGTAAGCATGGACAGTGCAGAGAACAGACAGTGGAAGATGCTTCCTGCCTGGGGTAGAAGGTAGAGCCCAACGAAGCATCCTTTGCTGTTGGAGAGAGAGAGGCTGACCATTGCTGAATGTAATAAATGAGAATCTCCAACTGCGAGGACATCCAGGAAGGCCATCAGAGTAATTATCCCAGTGCATACAGCCAAATAGCAGAGCTGGTATTTGGTCTGTCTACAATATTTAATGAGCCCTGTCCTGAGAAGACCCAGAAAAAGGTTTGGTCACTGGGAAGAGACAGGCAAGAGATGTCAGAATAAATGAATCAGGTATGTGTGTGTGTGGGGGGGGGGCGGGCGGTATCCTTGCCTTCCTCTCTCCAGCTATGAGAAGATAAAACTTGAACATGTCTTGGAAGGAGTAAGATAGGCTGATAGGTTTAATACATGTGTAGGTGGCACTTGCTATGGGCTGGGCATGTTTGTTTGTTCACCTGTTTATTTGTTCACTTGTTCCTATATTGAACAAATATTTATGGAACACATGCTGGAAGTCAGATGCAGGGTTTAGGAGTAACACTGAGCAAAATCACCTTGTGGATGTACATGCAACAGAAGAGCCAGATGCTGATGAACAATCTCATGAACAACTGTGTAAACTGAAAAATCCGTGGGCGGCTAGAGTGACCAGGAAAAGAGCTGAAGTGAAGTGGAGAGAGACTGGCTAGAGGGAACACCAGCTTGAACAGGACCTTGATGAGCCTTCCTACAGCTAAGAAAGGAGTCCATGGGTGATGTAAATGGGTAATGGACTCAGTTGCTAACCAAAAGTTCCAAGGTTTGAGTCCACCTATAGGCACCTCAGAAGAAAGGCCCAGCAATTGATTTCTAAACAATCTAAATCAAAAATCCAAACTCAACTGCCGTCGAAGCAGTTCTGACTCATAGCGACTCCTCCTTGGGTTTCCAAGGAGGTATCTCTGCATAAATAGATTGCCCAGTCTTCCTTCTGAGGAGTGGCTGGTGGATTTGAACTGCCAGCCTTCTGGTTAGCAGTCAAATGCCTTAGGCACTATGCCACCAGAGCTCAGTCATTGAAAATCCTATAGAGCACAGTTCTACTCTGACACACATGGGGTTGCCATGAGTTAGAGGCAACTCAATGGCAACTGACTGGTTGGTTGGTTGGTAGCTAGAGCTCCAAAGTCAGGTCTCTAGCTGCAGCTTGCAGGATTCACTTAATCCCAGTGCCCAGGAGTCCTGCTCAACCAAGTGCTCTAGGGCAGGGTGGGATATGGTCTTTAGACTAGTAGCCCCATTCCTTCCCTTCCTGGGCTCAGTCCAGTCCACTGAGGCCATAGTCTTTTGGTAGTGCAGACATGATCACTCCACTCCCCAGCTTTGAGGCTTCAGAGTACCCACATGTTGTTGTTGTTAAGTGCCGTCGAGTCGTTTCCAACTCATAGCGACCCCATGCACAGCAGAACGAAACACTGCCCGATCCCGCACCAGCCCCACAATCCCTGCTATACTCGAGCCCATCATCGCAGCCACTGTATCAATCCATCTCGTTGAAGGCCTCCCCCTCTTTCGTCGACCCTCCACCCTACCAAGCATGACATCCTTCTCCAGGGAATGGTCCCTTCTTACAACATGACCAAAATAGGTGAGACGAAGTCTGGCCATTCTTGCTTCCAAGGAGCATTCTGGCTGCACTTCCTCCAGGACAGATCTGTTAGTTCTTTTAGCAGTCCATGGTACTTTCAGCATTCTTCGCCAGCACCACAACTCAAAAGCATCAACTCTTCTTCGGTCTTCCCTATTCATTGTCCAGCTCTCACATGCATACAAGGTGATTGGAAATATCATGGCTTGTGTCAGGCGCACCTTACTCCTCAAGGAGATATCTTGAACATGTCTTGGAAGCAAGAAATCAGGGTGTCATCTAGGCCATGTTCCCTCTGAAGTCTCTAAGATCCTTGCCTCTTCCAGCTTCTGGTGGGTGCCAGAAATCCTCGGCATTCCTTGATTTGTGAAGGCATCACTAACATGTCTTCCTCCTTCATTACATGGCCATCTTCTTGTGTGTCTGTGTGTCTGTGTCCAAATTTCCCTCTTCTTATAAGGACACCAGTCATTGGATTAGTACCCATCCTAATTCAGTATGACCTCATCTTAACTTGATTACATCTGCAAAGACACTATTTCTAGAGAAGGTCACATTCACAATTACAGCATCCAGGACTTGAAACATATCTTTTGGGGGACACAATTCAATTTACTGTATCTCCCTTCAAAATTCAGTTCAAAGGCACCCCCTAAAGAGGAAGTATAAGTGTCATATATAAAGTCCCCAGGCTCTAGGTGATAACTACTGCTGTGGTAGTTAAGATTGTTGTCAACTTGGCTGGGCTTGGTTGAGTGGCTGGGCAGCTGGATGGAGTTATTCCCCATGGTGAGATTGGCAATCAGTTCCATGGTGGGATCTACTGGAGCAGCTGAGTAGCTGCTGTATGGGTGTGGTCTGCTTCTTGTATATAAGAAACAGCTTTGAGGAAGGCCTCCAGCTTTTTGGCATGTTTGAATCCTGTAAGTAGCCAAGTTGTTTTTCAGCAACCTGCCATGCCCTGCAGATCTTGCAATTTCTCCTGGACTTGAATTAGTGGCCTGCCGTGTTGTTTGGTAACATTGGGACTGTGCCTTTTTACTTATTGACCTTTGGTCTATCAGCCTCAGCAGCCAGCAGCAGTCTGAGTGAAGAATAGCCTCCAGCTTCAGGGGCCGGAGCAGGAGGAAGAGCTGAAGCCCAAGGTTGAGGGGCTTTCACTCAGCCCCAAGAGCCTGGCACTTTGAACTCGGCCTTAAAGCCACCAAACTGTAAGAGAGTAAACTCCTGTTTGTTAAAGCCTTCCCATTTGTGGTATATCTTCTGTTAGAGTGGCACTAGATAACCAAAACTGCCTGGGTTCAAATTTTGGCTACCGTGTGAGTTTAGGCAACATATTTCAATATCACTTTGCCTTCGTTCCCTCATCTGTAAAATGGGGTTGATGACGGAACACACTTCTTAATAAATGCCTGTGAAAGCATAGGGCCTGGCACCTGGTGGACTTCCAGCAGGTGATGGTTGTGTCACCAGTTCTTGCCAGTCTATCTTGGAGCCTTCTCCAGAGTAGATGGTAAATGGTCATCCCATTGTTAGTTCTGTGTTGCCTTCCCTCACTAGATCAGGAAACTCTTGTCCCATCCTGGCACAGAATAGGGAATGGGTTTGTTGGATGAATGAATGAATGAATGAATGCAGGCTGTGATCAAGTGAAAATCAAGCAAGCTGGGATTGGAGCCCCAGAATTTTAAAGTTACCAGTTGGTACAAAATCTCAACTTCCTCCTGTGTCTGACTCAGGAAGGGGAGCTGTAGGCAGGGAATCAGTGGATTTGATGGTAACAACCTCCTGGAGAGAACTCTGGGTTTTCCATCTCTTGGTTGGGCCTATGGGAGCCAGCTCCCCTGAGTCACAGGCTGTGGAGTTTATACTAACTTTACCCAAAGAATATGGTCTTTGCCCCTGATTCCTGAGACATATCTTTTTTTCTTTTCTTTTTTTTTTTAAAAAAAACCTTGGAATTTAAGTATCTTCAATAAGGACTCCAGACTACTGGTCAGGCCAGAGAGACACACCTCATTATCAACTCGTGATATTGACTGGCCTCAGGGAAGAGGGGCTGGAGTTGGCATTATAAAATTAGATCCCAAATAAATGCTTTGGACATGGAATTTCCATGAGCTTCCTGGTTGGTGAAAGACATCCATGAACGTGAGAGGGTAGTGTGTCCCTTTGTGGGACATGGAAGCTCCACGTTTGGAACCCTGCCAGACCTCACCCTATGCATCTCTCCTATTCTCTATGATAAAACTGTAATCTTAAGTATAACATTTCCTGTTAGTTCTGTGAGTCATTTCAGCAAATTATTAAGCCCATGGGATTAGTGGCAGCCAATAGATCACATGTGAGGGAAGTCAGGGGCTACCTGTACTTGCAGCTGGCATCCTGAAGGGATAGTGGGAAAACACCAAATTTTATAGCCAGTAGGGCAGAAGTGAGGGTGTCGGGGCACTCCCAAGCTTGCAGCTGGTGTCTGATCTTGGGCAGATTTGGCATCTGGAGGATTGCGCCCTTTTAACTTGTGAGATCTGACCTTGCTGTGGTGGTTAGAATCAGAGAAGGAAGTACTGCCTGGGCAGTGAATGTCAGAACTGAACAGAGAAGGGAAAATGTGAGGATTTGATTTATGTTGATTAATATCCTTGCATAAGTTTTGTGTGTGCATCTGTCTGGAATGTTGACAAGAACCTATGGCCACCCTCGAACTTGCTTCCTCTGTCTATATAGGGAAATACATGTAGTAAGTCACTGGTCATTAGTTCCTAATGAAACAGGTAACCTAATATCAGTATCTGTAAGAGCACCCCACCCCCACCCCCAGCCCTACTGGCTTTCTCAGAGCAGGAACTCAAAGGCAATAAGTCTTGGGGAAATACTGAAAATCCAAAATTTCTTGACCCCCTACTTTGGGATCTTAGAACATTTCCTCTGCTTCAAAAGCTTCTACTTAAAATAAGTGCAATCTTGGCTTCAGATCATGCCACTATAATGCCAAGAGCCAGGATACCTCTTCACCAGAGAAAAGCTGACGTTATTCACCTTGGTCTAGTGTGGGAAATGAACACATTTTTAAAACAAAAGGACAATATATAAAGTACTATGCTACCAGAGCTTATATATATATCAACAACAACCACACACACACACACACACACACACACACACACACGGAAAGTTCGTAGTGCCTAAGGCACTTGACTGCTAACCAGAAGGCTGGCTGTTCAAACTCACCAGCCACTCCTTGGAAGGAAGGTTGGACAATCTACTTCCGTAGTGATACTGCCTTGGAAGCTCAAGGAGGGGTTGCTATGAGTCAGAGCTGACACAATGGCAGTGAGTTTGGTTTTTTTTGGAAGTGTATAATCAGTGGCATTAATTTCATCCATCATGTTGTGTGACCATCACCACTGTATTTTTCCAGCAGTTTTTCATCATCTGAAATAGAAACTCTGTACCTCTTAAGCAAAACCCCCCATTTCCACTCTATGATAACCACTAATCTACCTTGTTTCTATAAATTTGCCTTTTCCAGATATTTCACATAAGATCACACTATATTTGTCCTTTTGCATCTGACTTATTTCACTCAGCATATATGTTTTTAAAGTTCTTTCATATTGTGGTGTGCATCAAGCCTTCATTTCTCATATGACGGAGTATTAGTTCATTGTATATATATACTACATCTTGTTTATCCATTCATCTGTTGATGTGACACTTGGGTTGCTTCTACTTTGGGGCTTTTGCAAGTAATGCTGCAGTGGACATTGGTGAACAAATCCCGCTTTCAAATCTTTTGGGAATATCATGTGGTAATTCTATGTTTAACTTTTTGAGGAACGACCAAACTGTAAGGAGCTCTGGTAGCGTAGTGCCTAAGGCTATTGACTGCTAACCAGAAGTCTGGCGGTTCAAACCCACCAGCCACTCCTCAGAAGGAAGACTGGGCAATCTACTTTGTAGTGTTACTTCCTCAGAAACCCAGCAAGGGGTCGCTATGAGTTGGGTCCGACTCGATGCAAATAACAACAACAAAAACAATGACCAAACTGTATACTGGGTTTTTCACACTGCACAGAGAGGGCAGCCTTGGAGGCTGAGGTCCTTTAGCCAGTACTCACAACTACCGCCATCTTTGTGTTCAGTTGCTTAGGCTGCTCACTGTACACGGAATGAGTGGGGCTGCTGTGCATTCCTGGTGGGCTACATCTTTCAGGAGGAAGAGGTATTTATTTATTACACACACACAGAGGGTCTATAAGGATGGTGGCAGCCCAGGCTCCCTCATTCTCACCAAGTGAGAACTTCCTGGTGTTCAGAGCCTCACCAAGTCTGTCATTCTAGCTTGTGAGGTATGAGACACATTGCCACACATAGGAAACTAAGTGTGGTAGTTAAGGTTGTGTGTCTACTTGGCTGGGCTGTGGGTTGGAATGCTTGGCAGCCGGAACTAGTTATTTCCCATGATGAGATTATAATCATCCTACAGTAGAATCTACTATGAGTAGCTAAGGGTAAATAAGTAAGTAAATAAGGACTCGACAGGCATATAACAACAACAACAACAACAACAACAAAGGTAAGCAAGCCTTTAAGGTGTGGCCTGCTTGCAGTATATAAGAAGCTTTGAGGAAGGTTTTGAGATTTTGGCACATTTGGATCCTGAGTTTGGCTAAATTTTCACCTCCAGTCTCTAGACTTGAACCAGTGGCCTGTCGTGTTGCTTGCTAATCTTGGGATTATGCCATTTTACTTTCGAACTTGGGTTTGTCAGCCTCAGCAGCCAGCACCTCTAGTCAACCTGGAACGAGATAGAACTGGAACCTAAGGTCAGAGGGCCTACACCCAGACCCTAGAGCCAGCATTCTGCATTTGGACTTTGAGCCTCTTAAACTATAAAAGAATAAATTCCTGTTTGTTAAAACTACCCACTTAGGAATTGTTGTATTAAAAATGAATTTGCTCTATAAACTTTCACCCAAATCAGAATTAAAAAAAAAAAATCCACTGTGGTATGCCTGTTACAGCAGTACTAGAGGACTAAGACACTAAGGATGTTCAATCTGTTAGCAAGTCTTGGGAGAACTAGTTCTTATTATAAGGAGAGAAGAGCTTAGGAAAAGCTGTGCCCTGGATAGGTTCAATAGGTGAGGCCATGAGGAATGAAGCAGGTGGTCCTCTCCATGGCTTCAGAGAACTAAGAAAGCAGAAGAGATTGAGTGGGCTCAGGCTGGGACACTTGTGAGGGGCAGTGCCAAGAAGCACAGGGCCCCAAGGTGATGGACTGAGGGCTGAAAAGTCACCACCACCACCACATTGGAAGGAAACATCACCTGGCACCCAAAGGTACTTGACATTCACTCTGCAAGCATGCCTGCAGCATCCTCAGTGTCTATGGCACTGACTGTACTTCCCTTGGGTGTAAATAGGCATTTGTGTGTGGCATGGAGATCCAGCTCTCACCTCATACTGGGTGTGTATCATCAGTCTACCACCTATCTGTCAGTTTGTCATACTGTGGAGGCTCGCATGTTGCTGTGATGCTAGAGGCTATGGCAAAGGTATTTCGAATACCAGCAAGGTCACTCATGGTTTCAGTTGAGCTTCCAGACTAAGATAGACTAGGAAGAAAGACCTGGTGATCTACTTCTGAAAAGTAACCAAGGAAAACTCTATAGAGCACAACAGAATATTATCTGATATAGTGCTAGAAGATGAACCCCTTAGGCTGGAAGACACTCAAAATACACAGTGGCTGCAACAATGGACTCAAACAGACCAATGATCATGAAGATGATGCAGGATCAGGAAATGTGTCATTCTGTTGTACATAGGCCACTACGAGTCGGAGCCAGTTGGTTGGTAGCTAACAATAACATCATCAGTAAGGGTTCTCCAGAAGAACAAAGACAAATAAGGTGTGTGTGTGTGTGTGTGTGTGTGTATAAACATTTTAAGAAATTGGCTTGTGGAATTGTAGGGACTAACAAGTACAAAATTTGTAGGGACCAGCAGTCTAGAAACTCAGCAAGAGTTGATGTTGCAGTCTTGAGTCCAAAAGTTGTAGGGCAAGCTGGAAACTCTGTTGAGATGTCTATGTCACAGTCTCGAGGAAGAATTCTTTATTCTGCAAGAAATCTAGTTTTTGTTCTTAAAACCTTCAACTGATTGGAATCAGACCCACCCACATTACTGAGGGTGATCACCTTTACTTATGGTCACCTGATTGTAGATATTAACCACATCTAAAAAATACCTTCACCATAAAATCTAGATTAGTGTTTGACCAAACCACTGGGCACTAGCCACATTGATACATAATATTCACCATCACAAAATGGTCTCCAAAATAAGATATATGGGGAAGTAATTTAACATTTTCTTCACTTCATATATTCATATTAACATATTCATGTTAACAATGCTTGCTCTTTCTTTCTATTTTGATAGCCAGTATCTGATTACCACTTGGCCTCCTGTATTTGTATCATCTTTGTTCCAGTTGAAGCACAGTACCCCAGTCCAGCCCACCACCAGCACCACTGCTGATACTGCTCTTTCTCACACTCTTTTAAAAGTGTTTCATGATGCCCTGGCACTTAAACAGCTAAAATGAATTATAGAATTGCAGCTAACCTATCCTAACTTCTACCCAATGTCTGGAGTAACTTTGCAGAGCTTTTTCTTTTTCCTTCTCTTGCCAAATATTAAATTTTAATTTGGTTTTGGCTGTGATATATTTGATATTCTTCCAACTTTTATTTTATGTACAAATTTGATCAATATCAGTGGGGCTTCAAAGTCTCCCTTCAGGAAATGGAGGTCAGCATCAGTTGAGGTATGGTGAAGGTGGTGAAGGTGAGTGAGTCAAAGGTGACCTGAGTTCTCAGCCTTCATTCTTGAGGCTCATTCTCCAAACAGGTGTGAAAATAAGAAGTTGTGTTCTCACCTTTCTTCATCGTAGCTAGTTGTCATGGAGTCCACCCCAACTCATGGTGACTCTCTGTGTATCAGAGTAGAACTGTGCTCCATAGGCTTTTCAATGGCTGATTTTTAAAAAGTAGGTCACCAGGCCTTTCTTCTGAGGTGCTTCTGGGTATACACAAACCTCTCACCTTTTGGTTAACAACTGAGCATATTAACCATTTGCACTACCTGTAAGTATATCATGAGAGATGTTGTCATGGACTTGATATGGTCAACATTGATTATTTCCTGAGTTACCAATCTAGTAGCTATAGCCACACAGAAAATGAGTTCATTTCTGTTATTTCATTCATTCATTCCTTTATTCAAAATTCCTTGGGTCACCAGTGGCAGTGGGCAGTGTGTAACACTCAAGAAGAGGTGCAGTCCTGTGTCACAACAGATGGCTTTATGCCCTATGTGGTATTCTCTTGACCTACCTTTTTGCCTCAGCCCTCCTCTGGCATCCACCTGTGCATAGGTAATGCCTGATAGCACTTTGCCCCAGCTGCACCAGGTACCTTTTGCTTCCTGCTCTGGGATTTCCCTACTACAATCTCATGGTGCAACCATTGGAAATGCACATAAATATTGAAATGTCAGAAAATTTATACCCAGCCCCCCAAGGGAAAACTTTGACTAATGGGTGATAGAAATTGGAGGACAAGTCCTCTCCTCTTTGTGTCTGTCTTGTTGGAGACATTCTACAGATTTTCAGAAGATTCCCAGCAGAAGGGAGGCCCATTGCAAACAGTATAATTATCTTAACAACCTACCTTGCTTGGGTGTTGTGGACTGAATTGTGTTCCCCCTACTCCCAAAAAAAGCTATATTGAAATCTTAGCCCCTATACCTGTAAATCCAGCCAAAAGAAGGAAAACCCTTAATGAGATAAATTGACACAATAACCACAACAATGGACTCAGCCATACCAAAAATCATTAAGATGATGCAGGATTGGGCAACATTTTATTCTATTACACATAAGGTCACCATGAGTCAGAGCTAACTCAATGGCAACTAAAAACAACAACATTCCTGTAACTATGGTCCTGTTTAGAAATACAGTTTTATTTGTTATGTTAATTAGACCATATACAAGTAGGGTGAGTTCTTAATCTGATCACTTCTGAGCTGTAAAAAAGAGCTGAATGTGAATAGATATATGCACACTCATGGTCATCTCAGCATTGTTCACAATGGCAAAGAGATGGAAACAACCTAAGTGCCCATCAGTGGATCAACGGATAACTAAACTATGGTTCTTACACATAAGGGAATACTATCCAACACAAAAGAATAATGAAGAATCCATGAAACACTTTATAACATGAATGATCTTGGAGGACATTATGCTGAATGAAATAAGTCATTGGTGTTCAATGCATCAAATCTATTCTTTAGATGGTCTCTAAATCCAGGAGGGATATATTCTACATCATATTTTGGCTCTCCTGGACTTGTTTTAATGGTCTTTAACTTCAAATTGAGCTTGCATATGAGCAGTTGATGATCTGTTCCACATCAGCTCCTGGCCTGGTTTTGGCTGAAGATATTCAGCTTTTCCACCACCTCTTGCCACAGATGTAGTCAATC
>NW_006921766.1:5235265-5236927 GCF_000298275.1 Orycteropus afer afer | reverse complement strand
TTTGTGTTGTTGAAAAAAGGTGTTTTCAATGAGCAAGTCGTTGGTCTTGCAAAATTCTACCATGTAAATTCCAGCATTATTTCTGTCAACAAGGCCAAATTTTCCAACTACTGGTGATTCTTCTTTGTTTCCAACTTTTGCATTCTGGTCACCAGTGATAATTAACACATCCTGATTGCAAGTTAGGTCAATTTCAGACTGCAGAAGTTGATAAAAATCTTTAATTTCTTCATCCTTGGCTTTGGTGGTTGGTGCGTAAGTTTGAATAATAGTCATATTAATGGGTCTTCCTTGTAGGTGTATGGATATTATCCTATCACTGACAGCATTGTACTTCAGGACAGATCTTGAAACATCCTTTGTGATGATGAATGCCACACCATTGCTCTGTAAACTGTCACTGCGGCATAGTAGATCATATGGTTGTCCGATTCAAAATGGCCAAAACCAGTCCATTTCAGCTCACTAAGGCCTAGGATCTCAATCTTTATGCCTTCCATTTCATTTCTGACAACTTCCAATTTTCCTAGATTCATACTTCGTAATTCTATGTTCCAATTATTAATGGGTGTTTGCAGCTGTTTCTCCTCAATTTGAGTGGTGCCACGTCAGCAAATGGAGGTCTTGAAAGCTTTACCTTATCCATATGAGTAAGGCTGATTTTATCTGATGATGCAGCTCTTGCCCAGTCCTACTTTGAGAGCTTTCTAAGCTAAGTGACTCATCTTCCTCCTCTGTATTGGACAATGTTTCTGGACTATTCATAAAGTTGTGCAGTAATGTATCAGACAGTGTTTCTCTGCTATTCATAAGGTTTTCCCTGGCCAAATCTTTGAGAAGTTTATGGACTCTTCCTTCTTCCTAGTCTGTCTCAGTCCGCAAGCCAGGCTGATACTGTGCAATAGGTGAACCCCATTGGGTTTGAAACACAAGTGGCACAGCCTTAAGACTCACAGCAACACATCACCACAGTAGGACAAACCAACAGACAAGTTTGTCTCCCTTAGGTGTTGGAAACCCCTCCAACCACCCTTACCTGGATCCTTGTGGCTAACTCCTCAATCTATTCCAGTCCCCTTTGCCTTTTCTGTCCTCTCCCTGCTTCCTGCCTTGTGGGGGGTAGACTGGGTTCCCTCTCCTCACCTGGCTCCCTGCAATTGAATCCTCGATCTGTTCCTATTCCCTTTGCCTTTTCTGTCCTCTCCCTGCCTTCCTGCCTCACTCCTTGTGTGGCATGGCTTGGGTTCCCTCTCTTCACCTGGGTCCCTGCGGCTGACTCCTTGATCTGTTCTGGTGCCCTTTGTCTTTTTTTGTCCTCTCCCTGCTTCCTGCTCCAGTGCCTGTTCTTAGGTCCCGTTTTTGTCCTCTCCTTCCTTCCCACCTCGCTGTCTGTTCTTAGGTCCCTGGAATCTGAATGAGAATGCTTTCACTTTAAAATCCAAACTGGTTGCCACTTATAAACATTCAAAATGGCTGCGTCCTTGGTCACTTTAAATATCCAAAATGGCTGCCACATGTAAACAATCAAAATGGCTGCGCCCTCCAGACAAACAAGAAGGTCAGAGGAAAAAAAAACCAAAACAAGAAAACCTGCAATATCTGGGGATAGGGCAATAAGAGAAAAAAGGCAGAGAAGGAGAATAATGAAGAAAAAAAATGGAA
>NW_006921766.1:5229600-5231456 GCF_000298275.1 Orycteropus afer afer | reverse complement strand
GTCAATGTCATGAGACAAAGTGTATGTGAACTGCTGTATGGAAAGTGAATTTGCTCTGTAAATCTTCACCCAAATCACAATAAAATAATAATAAAGTATTAATAATAGTAGTATTTTTAAAACAGACAAAAACAAGCAAATTAAAAAAAAAATTGGGGGAGAGCAGGGCAGGGCACCCAGTCTTCGTTGGAGCACACAGAGTGGGATGGAGTTCCTGTGGGCCCAGAAGGTGGGTGGGAGTGGGGGATGGCCGAACCTCTGTTCACCAAGCGGGTGTGGGGTATTAGAGTAACAATACCCTTTGTTGCAGGAGTGGGACAGAGGAAATACCTGGGGCAGTGAGGCAGTGAGTGTTGGGACGGGAAGGGTTGCTGTGCAGAGCCCAGGGTGAGTGGCAGGTATCGGGAAGGTTTTTAGGCCTTCCAGTGAACTGGGAGGGAGGGAAGGAGGAAGGTAGGCAGATCAGTGACCGTGGAGCCGACCCCGACTCGCAGCACCCCGTGTGTGTCAGGGCGTACTTGCACCCCACAGGAGTTCAGTGACTGATTTTTCAGTCTTCCCAGGTGTCTCTGGGTGGCCTCTAACCACCAACCTTGCAGCTGGCAGCCAAGTGCATCAATTGTATGTACCACCCCGGGACTCCAAGAAGGTAGGCAAGGTTAGAAGACGGCCTGATTTTATTTCTCTGATGGAGGAACTGTTATCATTCCCTAAAGCCTCAGGCCCTGAGGGGGGTGCGGAGGAGTCTTACCTACGTTTTAGATGTGAGGCCAGTCTTTTGGGGGATGGTCGAGGTTGTTGGCTGCTGCTGCCGTGCTTACATTTATAGAGTTCTTACACTTATAGGAGGCATCAAGTATGAATTGTCATAAAATACTGCACAAAAACATTGTTCTACATCCTACTTTGGTGAATAGCAACTAACGTCTTAAAAGTTTGCGAATGTCCATCTAAGATGCAACAATTGGTGTCTCTTTGTCCAGAGCAAAGGAGAGTGAAGAAAATCAAAGACACATGGAAACAATTAGTCCAAGGGACTAGTGGACCATGGTAACCTCAGCCCACATAACCCTAAGACCAGAAGAACTAGATGGTGCCCAGCTACCACTGCCAACCATTCAGAAAGGGATCAAAATTGAAGATCCTGGATAAAGTGGAAGAAAATTGTGGAACAAAACTCAAAATCATAAAAAAGACCAAGCTTACTGGTCTGATATAGACTGGTCAAAACCCCAAGACTATGGCCCCTAGTTACCCTTCAGGCCTGGAATTGAACTCACTGTTATGGCTTAAATTCCACCCAAATATTAGACAGATCTACAAGGTGAACAATTACACCAGGAAGGTACACTTCTTAGAACAATCAACCATGGGAGATCAGAAGGGCAGCATTTGACCAGGAGATAGCTCAGCGGGCAGGGATGCATAGAAAAGAAGGGTGCAGGGAAAAGGTAACCACAAGGAAGAACTGAGAGCTGTTACATTGTGGAGGTTGCAATCAATGTCATGAAACACAATATGTACAAACTGTTGAATGGAAAATGAATTTGTTCTATAAGCTTTCACCTAAATCACAATTAAAGTTAAAAGAGAGAGAGAGAGAGAGCTGAATGGACACAGTGACACATATAGGAAAGAAAGAGATATGTGAGGACCTGTCTATAAATAAAGGAATGCCAAGCATTGTCAGAGATAGCAGAAACTAGGAGAAAGGCCCATGGAAGAAATCCATATGGCCAACACCCCTAATTTGTACTTTTAGCCTCTAGAACTGTGACAAAATAAATTTCTGCTCTCTAAAGCCACCTGGCATTTGTGTTAAGGCAGCACTAGGTGCTCTGGTGCCATAGTGCCTA
>NW_006921766.1:5218405-5229500 GCF_000298275.1 Orycteropus afer afer | reverse complement strand
GTGCCATAGTGCCTAAGGCACTTGACTGCTAACCAGAAGGCTGGTGCTTCAAACCCACCAGCCACTCCTTGGAAACAAGGTTGGGCAATCTACTTCCATAGTGATACTGCCTCGGAAACTCAAGGAGGGGTTGCTATGAGTTGGATCCAACTCCACAGCAGTGCATTTGATTTTTTGTTTTTAGATAACTGAGACATGGGTTTTCTCTCTTTTGCTGTTTTGCTCCTCCCAGCCTCTCACACCTACTGGCTGGAATCTCTTTCCAAAATAAACCACTGTGAGCAAGCACTGTGTCTTTTGGGAAACTTGGCTAAAGCCTGCCCACAGTGAACTTACAGTCTAGTGAGAGAGACAACAAATGCACATACGAAAAAAAAACAAGACATGAAGTGCCGAGAGGGAGGCATTTCACAGAACACAATGGGTGCATAGATAAGTGAACTCCAACTTTGTTGGGTGTGTGTATGAGTCCTGGGAAGGGTGACTTGAATCTTGAGTATAAGTAGAAATAAACAGGATTGGAGAGGAAGTGGGCATGAGAAAAATGCTCTAGACAGAACGAACACCAAAGTTGGGAAGTGAGAGCAAAGTGTGCTTGACAGTTCTGGCCAGATCCAGTGAGATCTTCAACATGTTTGGCTGGCCCAGCCTTGAAAACAGCCTGGAGAAGTAGGCAGGGCCTGGTCAAAAATGGCAGGGTAGAAAGTCTGATTGCATCCCGTAGGGAATGGGAAACTCTTTAAGGGTTAAGCAAGAAGAGGCATTATCACGTTTGCATATTACCCAGAGCTTCGGTACTCAAAGTGCAATCTGGGACCAGTAGAATCTCAGGCCCCAGGCAGACCTGCAGAACTGAAAAAACCCTTCTCCAGTTGCTGCTGAGTCCTTTCTGACACTTGGTGACCCTGTGTGCCAGAGTAGAACTGTGCCCCACAGGATTTGCAATGGCCGATCTTTCAGAAATTAACCACAAGAGTTTTCTTCTGAGATGCCTCTGGGTAGACTTGTACCTCTTACCATTTGTACAACCCAAGTATACTAGTTCCCTAGGGCAGTCTTAACAGAGTACCACAAAATGGATGGTTTAAAACAACAGGAATTTCATTGTCTCGCATTTCTAGAAACAGAATACAAAACCAAAGTGTCAGTGGGGCTCTACCCCCTCTGAAGGTTCTGTTGTTGTTGTTATGTGCCGTCGAGTCAGCCCCGACTCATAGCGACCCCTCCTTGGACTTCCGAGGCAGTATCACTACGGAAGTAGTATTGCCCAACCTTCCTTCCGAGGAGTGGCTGGTGGGTTTGAACCGCCAGCCTTCTGGTTAGCAGGCAAGTGTCTTAGCCACTATGCTACCAGAGCTCCCCTGAAGGTTCTAGGGGAGGATTTTTCCTTACCTCTTCCAGCTTCTGGTTGCCCCAGGCATTTCTTGGCTTGTGGCAGGAGAACCTCAATCTCTGCTTCCTTCTTGAAATGACTACCTTTTCTCTGTGTCTGTTCCCTTTTCTTCTTATAAAGACACCACTCATATTGGATTAGGGCCAAACTAATTCAATGTGACCACCTCTTAATTACATCCACAATGACCCTATTTCCAAACAGGGTCAAATTCACAGGTACTAGAGTTAGGACTTGAACATATCTTTTTTGAGGACATAATTCTATTCATGACACCAGGTATTTCAAAATGCATGTTACAGCAGGATGCTTTTGACTATGATGGGAGTGGGTCCTAGGGGCCAGGAGTCCTGTAAGGGAGCTACGGAGAGCAATGAGGAGGAAGAATCAACAGCATCTGCTAAAGAATGTGGGAGAGTGATGAAGATGAGGGTGAGGGAGTGAAATACTTCACCTACTTGGAACAGAGGGTTGAGAGAAAGTTGGAGGGGAGCAAGGGAAATGGATGATGAGTTCTCTTTGTTCTTATTGTTGTTGTTATTTGCCCTTTAGTCAGATCTGACTCACAGCGACTCCTCCTCGGGTTTCTGAGGCGGAATCACTATGGAAGTAGATTGCCCAACCTTTCTTCCGAGGAGTGGCTGGTGGGTTTGAAGTGCCAGCTTTCTGGTTAGCAGTCAAGTGCCTTAGGCACTATGCTACCAGAGCTCCTTTTGAATTCTCTTTGGGGCATGCTAAATCTATGGTGACTGTAGAGAAGGGTCAGAACTTGCAAAGCAGAGATGTTCATTGGGAGTTGATTTGAATAAATCCTTACTGCTTTGAGCATTTGCAAAATTCTAAATCTTTCTAATCCATCTCTTTAGTGAGCCAGTCTAAAATGCTGTCAGAAATCAATGTCAAGTTCTTGTTGTTGTTGTTAATGGCCATCATCAAGTCAAGGTTGTTGTTGTTAATGGCCAATCTATGACTACCCCATAACCAAATGCTCCATCTTTCCTGTGATTGGTAGTGGATTGAACCTTTGTTATCCATAGAGTTTTCGCTGCTAAATTTCAGAAGCATGTCACCAGGTTTTTCTCCCTAGTCTTAGTCTAGAAGTTCCACTGAAACCTGTTCAACATCATAGCAACACACACTGACAGATGGGTGTGGCTGCACATGAGACACATTGGCCAGGAATTGACAATTCCATGCACAGCCTCCTCATTGGAAGGTGAGAATTCCACCACTGAAGCACTAATGTCCCCCATGCCAAGATGACCAGACTGAAATTTCTGGGAACCACCTTGTAAAAATATTGGCATATTTATGAGTTTCTATTTATTTGCACTTTATATTAGGTTCTCTAAGTGAGGTCCTAATAAATAGCACCCTTCTTCTTCACCTGGGTACTGAATAAATTGGGACTAAACTTACGTAAAAGGAGCTCTGGTGGCATAGTGGTTAAGACACTTGGCGGCTAACCAGAATGTCAGTTGTTCAAACCCACCAACCGCTCTGCAGAAGGAAGATGGGGTGATTTACTTTTGTAAAGATTTACAGCCTAGGAAACCCAATTGGGGTTGCTATGAGTCAGAAATGACTCAATGGCAGTGAGTTTTTTTTTTTTTTTTTCTTTTAAACTTATGTAAAGGAGAACAAACTGTCATCATTAGTATAATGAGGCTAAACTAAAAGACAGATTGAGCTCTCTTAGCCAAGTCTGTTTGTTAATGCTGAGCCCCAGAATCTGGTAGATGCAAGCACACAAACAAACACAAGCAGGCTGAACGGGGCAGACCTGCCTTGTGCAGGCAGCTAATTCCTAATCATGTACACCTGTTCTTCTAGAGCACCAATCATATAATAAGCCACACCCCCTTCTAGGGCATCATGAGTAAAGGGCTACAGGAGGCCACGAACCGAGCTTCCTTATGAACGAGATGTTTTCCTGCTGTGTACCCACCCTCTTCTCATCCAACAACTTTGGAAGCACAGTCATTTGGCCTCACACCTGTATGCTCTCTCGACACCTTTGTGTTGACCTACCTTGACCAGAAATGCTGACCCAAATCATGCCTGTGGTGATTAAGGTTATGTGTCAACTTGTCTGGGCCTGATTTTGAGTGTCTGGGCAGCTGGATGTAGTATTCCCCATGATGAGACTGGTAATCAACCCCATAGTGGAATCTACTGTGAGCAGCTGAATAGCTCTCTTAGGGAAGTGGTCTGCTCCCAGTACATAAGGAGAAGTTTTAGGAATGGTCTGTATCTTTGGTACTCTTGAATCCTGCACGTACACGAGTCGTTGTTCAGCAGCCTGCCATGTTGTCTGCTGATCATGGGACTGTTAATGGACTCAAATCAATGGCCTGCCATGTGGTTTGGTAATATCAGGACTGTGCCTTTTTACTTGTTGACCTTGGATTTGTCAGCTTCCGCAGCCATCAGCTGGCTGAGTGAAGTAAGCCTCTAGCTTCAGTGGGCTGGGAGCAGAAGTAGAGCTGAAGTCCAAAGTTGAGGGGCTTTCACCCAGCCCCTAGAGCCTGGCACTTTGTACTCAAACTTCTAGCATCCAAAACTTTAAAAGAATAAACTCCTATTTGTTGAAGCCATTCCACCTATGGTATTTCTGTTAGAGTGGCACGAAGTAACTAAAACAATGTCTCATGCCATTCTTGTTCTCCCATTTCAATGCCTTCTATTGGGTTGCCACTGAAAGTATTTTTTGGTTTAATGCTCTTCTCTTTGGGCATCCTTAAGGCAGTGCAATGAGTATGCTCAGCTGCTAACACAAAGGTTGGAGGTCTGAATCCACCCAGATCTAAAAAACCAAACCAAACTCATTGCCCTCGAGTCTGATCTGACTCATAGAGACCTTTCCTTGGGTTTCTGAGGTGGTATCACTGTGGAAGTAGATCAGCCCATCTTCCTTCTGAGGAGTGGCTGGTGGGTTTGAACTACCAGCCTTTTGGTTAACAGTCAAATGCCTTAGTCTATGCCACCAGAGCTCCTGAATCTACCCAGAGATACCTGGAAATCTATTTGCAATGAATCAGCCACTGAAAACCCTATGGAGCACAATTCTACTCTGACACACATGGGGTTGCAATGAGATGAGTTCCACCTGATGAGTACTCTTGTCTTTAGTGAAGGAATCAGAAACAAAATAGGAATCAAAAATGGAAGCATCCTAGAGCTGAGGGTCAGGAATGCTTTATTCAGTCATTTCACCTGCTGCCCCCAAGTTCCTGATCTTGAGTAGAGTTGCCACACTGGGCTCTGGGCCCTGGTTTTGTCTCCAGTTCACCTATGATCTTGGACGATTTACTGTCCTCTCTGGATCTCTGTGGAGCCCTCAGGATAAGCGGTGGTGCCAGCTCACCATAAACCTCTTCTCTGATACTCTGTTTGTTGTTATGTGCCATCAAGGCAGACCCAACTCATAGTGACCTGTCCTTGGGTTTCTGAGGCAGTATCACTATGGAAGTAGATTGCCCAACCTTCCTTCCGCTGACACTCTCTAGAGGCCTGTTTTCTACTAACTCATCCATCCCTTGTGCTTCTCCCAACCTAAAGGTTGGTAGTTTGAACCAACCCAGAGGTGCTGGGGAAGAAAGACCTGGCAATCTGCTTCTATAAAGATTACAGGGAAGAAAATCATATGGAACAGTCCTACTCTGTAGCACACGGGGTCCCTATGTGTCAGGAGCCAGCTTAATGGCAGCTAACAATAACAACACTCAAAATGTGGTCTCTTAATGGGACCACATGATCAACCTCACCTGGGAACTTACTAGAAATATAGAATCTTGCCCATCCCAGACCTATAAAAGCAGAATATACATGCTTAACAAAACTTTTCAGGGATTTGTACATACTTCAAACTTTGAAATGCATCCATTTTAATCTGAAATTCTCAACCTTGATTGCATATGCAAATCATCTAAAGAGTTAAAAAATGTTCAATGTGTGGGGCTCACCCCTGAAATTCTGATTGGTCTGTAGTGGGGCCCCAGCACTGGCATTTATTATTTTTACTTTTTAAAACTTTTTATTGAATATAACATGCATAAAGAGAAGTGCACACGTCCTGTGCTCAGTGCCACGAACATTCACCAACTGACCACATCCTGTAACCATTACCCAGGTCAAGGACCAGAGCATGACCGGTCCCAGAAGTACTGGCATATTCCCTTCTAGTCACTTCCCCTTCTCTCCCACCTAGATAACTAGATACTGCGTTCTAAGAGCATAGATTCTTCTGCCTGTTCTTTTTTTTTTTCTTTATGTAAATGAATCATACAGTATGTGCTCCTCTGTATCTGTCTCTTATTCAATGAGGGTGAGATTCATCCATACTCTTGTGAGTCATCCTCACTGCTGTGTGGAAGCCTTTTATGTGAATGTTGTTATTAGTTGCCCATAGCGTCCGCTCTGATTCATGGTGACTCTATGTGCAACAAAACAAAATGTTGCTGGGTTGTATACCATCTTCATGATCATTGACATACTTGAGTTCATTGGGTAGTGCCTTCCAACCTAAGGGACTCATGTTTCAGCACTATATCTGACAATATTCTGTGGTGCTCCATTGGGTTTTGATTGGCTGATTTTTGGAAGTACATCACCAGGCCTTTCTTTCTAGTCTGTCTTACTCTGGAAGCTCCATTGAAACCTGCCCACCTTGGGTGACCCTGCTGGTATTTGAGATACTGATGGCATAGATTCCAGGAACATAGCCATAAACAGACTACCACAGTACAACAAACTTGCAGATTTGTAGTGGATTGTGTGAATATACCATTTTCCATACACCCTAATATAGGAACTCTGGTGGTGTAGTGGTAAGGTATTTGGCTGCTAACCAGAAAGTCAGTGGTTCAAACCCACCAGCTGCTCTGCAGGAGGAAGATGAGGCAATCTACTTTGGTAACCCAATGGGGGTTGCTGTGAGTCAGAATTTACTCAGTGACATTGGTTTTGAGTTTTTGGTTTATACACCCTGCCTAAGGCATTTGACTGCTAACCAGAAGGCTGGCGGTTCAAACCCATCAGCCACTCCTTGCAAGGTTGGGCAATCTACTTCCGTAGGGATACTGCCTCTGAAACCCAAGGAGGGGTCACTATGAGTCAGATTCAACTCCATGGCAGTGAGCATGGAGCTTGGCTTATACATTCTAAAAAGAACTCTGGTGGTTCAGTGTCTAAGGCATTTGACTGCTATCCAGAAAGTTGCTGGTCTAAACCTACCAGCTGCTCAATGGAAGGAAGGTGAAGCAAGCTACTTCTGTAAAGATTTCCTGCCTTGGAAACCCAATGCTGGTTGCTATGAGTAGGAAACGACTCGAAAGCAGTTGGTTTGGTTTGGTTTTATACATTCTACTAGTGATGGGCATTAGATCATTTCCAGTATGGGGTTGTTATGAATATGGCATTTTTTTTTTTTAACAACTCCAAAGATGATTTTCATTAGAGCCACATTTGAGACCACTGACCTAAATGATGCTTCATCACCTCCAGTTGCACAATGCTGGCATACCTGTGGGAAACAAGTGTACACCTTTGCCCGGAAACAGCCCCATCCTTTCCTGCCAGCCCTATCTCCAGAGCTCGTGGAGTCACTACGGGCAGTCTGTTCTGTTTTCCTTTGTGTCCTGCATCCCAGTAATGATAAGTAACTTCTCCCAGAAGCCTCTGAATCTTCCAGCACAGCAGGGGCTGCAGGGGGATTTTAAAGTTCTGCTGGCTTTGGGTCATGGTCAAGAGCTCTGATGAATAAGAACATTACTTTACACTCATTACCCAAAGCATCCTCAAGCATGTGGCAGAGAGGAATGCTGCAGTATGACTCACTGCTCAGTCACTTGCTGCTGGCCCCAGCCCAGGCTGTGGAATCAGAACCTACATTTTAATAAGGACACAGATCATTCAAATGAACATTGATGTTTGATAAAGTTGGTAATTCATCAAAAGGTGTGTTGTACAAAGAATTTGAGTGCTCCCTGAACAAGAAGTTTCCTCAAAGCATTCAATAAATGGTGTCAAAATCAGATGGGTTCATACAATTATTGGTCTCTACTTGTCTGGAGCAGAAGAGAAAGAAAGAAACCAAACTCTCAAAGAAGAAACTAGTCTACAGGGCAATAGTCTACATGAACCATGGCCTCATCTACCATGAGATCAGAAGAACTAGATGATACCTGGCTACAACTACCACTACTTAATGTTCGAATCAGGGCCACAATAGATGGACCCTGATAGAATGGGAGAAAAATGTGGAACAGAACCTCAAATTCCTGGGGGAGGGTGGGGGAGGGAAACAGACCAATTGGACTGGTTGAGACTAGAAGACTCCCTGAAATTTTTTGCCCTTATCTTCAAACCTGTGAACTGAAACTAATCCCTGAGACACCCATTCCTGACAAAAGCTCTCAGAAAAATAGGAATAGAAGGGAAATCCTCAACATAATAAAGGCCATATTTGCAAAGCCAACAGACAACATTATTCGCAACGGAGAAAAACTCAAAGTAAGTTTCCCTTGCAAAAAGGAACAGAAAAGGATGCCCTCTACTACCACTCTATTTAACATTGTATTACAAGTCCTAGCCAGGGCAATAAGGCAAGAAAAAGAAATAATAAGGCATCCAAATTGACAAAGAATAAGTAAATCTATTTCTATAGGATCAGATGACATGATCCTATACATAGAAAACCTGAACAAGAAAAGTAATGGAACTAATAGAAAGATTCAGCAAAGTGGCAAGATATAAGATCAACATACAAAAATCAGTTGAATTCCTCTACATCAACAAAGAGATCTCTGAAAAGACAGTAAGGAAAACAATACCGTTTACAATAGCTACCAAAAAGACAATATTTAGGAATAAATCTTATGAGGGACACAAAAGACCTACACAAAGAAAATTGTAAAACACTACAAGAAACTACAAGAGACCTACATAAATGGAAGTACATGCCATGTTCATGGATAGGAAGACCAAATACTGTGAAAATGTCACTACTACTCAAAGCAATCTATACACTCAATGTAATCCTAATCCAGATTCTATCAGCATTCTTTAAGGACATGGAAAAACCAATTGCAATCTTTACATAGAAAGGAAAGAAACCTGGCTAAGCAAAGCACCACTGAAGAAGAAAAACAAAGTAGGGGGTCTCACACTCCCCAATCTCAAAACCTACTATACAGCCACAATAGTCAAAACAGCATGGTATTGGTACATGATCAACAAATAGACCAGTGGAACAGAATTGAGAACCCAGAAATAGACCCATCCATCTATGGACAGCTGATCTTTGACAAAGGGCTAAAATCCATCAAATGAGAGACAGACAACCTCTTTAACAAATAGTGCTTGTAAAATTGGATATTCACTTGCAGAAAAATGAAACAAGATCCATACCTCACATAAAAACAAACTCAAAATAGATCAAAGACATAAATGTAAAACACAAAGCCATAAAATTCATTAAAAGTAAAATAGGGGCAAGCCTGGGGTCCCTAATTTATGGCACAAATAGACTATCAAGCATAACACAAAATGCACAAGCATTGGAAGAGAAACTAGATAACCGGGATCTCTAAAAAATTAAATCCTTGTAGGCATCATAGGACTTCTCCAAAAGTATAAAAAAGAACCTACAGATTGGGAAAAAATACCTAGTTACAACATACCCAACAAGAGAGTTATCTCTAAAATTTATAGAAAACTTCAACACCTCAACATCAAAAAGGTAAACAATCCAATTCAAAAATGGGCAAAGGACATGAACAGACACTTCACTAAAGAAGACATACAGGCGGCCAACAAACACATGAGGAAATGCTCACAATCATTAGCCATTAGAGAGATGCGAATCAATACAAAGACATATCACCTCACCCCAGCAATAATAGCAAAGTTCAACAAGGCAGAAAATAGCAAATGCTAGTGAGAGTGTGGGGAAATTGGAAGCTTCACACATGGCTTGCAGGACTGTAAAATGGTACAGCCACTGTGGAAAACAGTATGATGTTTCCTTAAAAAAATGAAAATAGAAATACTATTTGATCCAGCAATTCCACTTCTAGACATATGTTCAAAAATAGACATATGCACACCCATGTTCATCACAGCACTATTCACTATAAGAAAGAGATGGAAACACATTAAGTGCCCATCAATAGATGAATGGATAACCAAACTATGGTATATTCACACAATGGAATACTATGGAACATTAAAGAATTTTGAAAGATCACCAATCACCTCATAATGTGGATGAACTTAGAGGACATCGTGCTGAGTAAAATAAGCCAATCACAGAAGGACAAATATTGTTTGAGTCCACTATTATAAAAAATCAAAGAAAGGTCTACACAGTAAAGGAAATTTACTTTGTTGGATACTAGAGATGGGAGGGAATGGGGGGTGGGGGGAATTTTCTGACCAGTTAAGAGTCATATGTTGATTTAGGTGAAAGGAAAGGTAATATAACAAAAGTATGTTTCCAGCACAACAATAGGGGAAAGGAGGTCACAAGGAGGTGCACAAAATATATGGACAACAGAGGCAAATACTATTATGTACACAATACTGAATTATCAGTAACAATAAACACTGGTCTATAGGTGGATGCACAGACAGGTGAGGGAAAAAAAAAAAGAAAAGAAAACAACAAAAAAGAAGCTAATCCCTGAGAGGTCACCTTGTAGCTAAATAACAAATTGGTTAAAAAAATAATATTGCCCATAAGTACCTTTAAAAATTTTTTAAAATTACCTATATGAGATTAAATAGTCATCAATTATTTTAAAACAAAAATGAGAATATAAAGGGGCAGGGAAACTAGATTAATGGAAACAGAACAACCAGAACAGAAATAAGGAAAATGTTCCCACATTGCGAAATATGAAACCATTATCACTGAACAACTTGTGTAGAAATTATTGAACGGGAAGCTAAACTGCTGTATAAAACCTTCACTGAAAACACAGTAAAATATTATTTAGATAAAAAAAAAAATAGATGGTGTGATAGTTGGAGCTGTGTGTCAACTTGGCTGGACCCCAGTTCTGTGTGGTTGCTCCCATGATGGGATCAGATGACTGTGTTCTGAGTGGCTAGTCTGCCCAAGGGGAGTTTCCCTAGGGGTGTGGCCTGCTTCCAAGATATCCAGGGACATCCTGGGAAGAGCCACATTCCTGGAGGGATTGGAACCCTGGTGTGCTGACTACAGACTTCTGTGAGTGAGTAGCCCACCACCCAGCCTGGAGATATTGGATTCGTCTTTTGTTGGAGTCAACAACCAGTGTACTGCCTGCCAGCCTTGAATCTCTTGGCCCCCTGTGCTTATGAAAGCTAAAGCATCTCCTCCAGAGACTTGGACTTGTCGGCTGGGACTTGTAGGCTTCTATACGCTTGTGAGCCATTTTCCTAAGATAAATTTCTCTCTCTCTCTTTCTATAAATATATATAAATATACTTTGCTGGTTTTTGTGTTTCTCTAGAGAACCCAGTCTAACACATTTGGTACTGAGAGTGGTTCTAGAGAGACAAAATCATAAGGATGGGCTTCTTAGATTGGTTCTCCAGTTTGATTAATTTTAATGACACTAGCAACTCTGCATCTGCTAGTAAAGAGAGCCCTACTAATCTGTGGCATGAGGTGGCAAAATTAATATGCAAAATAGCACCACCAATAGATCACATACT
>NW_006921766.1:5205502-5206966 GCF_000298275.1 Orycteropus afer afer | reverse complement strand
GCACTTGACTGCTAACCAGAAGGTTGGCAGTTCAAACCCACCAGCCACTCCTCAGAAGGAAGGTTGGGCAATCTACTTCCGTAGTGATAATGTCTTGGCAACCCAAGGAGGGGTCACTATGAGTCAGGTCCAACTCGACGGCACATAACAACAACACCATGTTTTGTTAACACAACAGACCATCAATTGCTCATATGCAAGTTCAAGTTGAAGTTGGAGAAAATACAAGTCCATGAGTGCCAAAATATGACCTTGATTATACCCCAACTGAATCTGGAGAACATCTGAGGAATAGATTTCATGCACTGAACACCAATGACCAAAGACCAGATAAGTTATGGGATGACATCAAGAAAATTATACATGAAGAAAGCAAAAGGTCATTAAAAAGACAAGAAAGACCAAAATGGATGTCAGAAAAGACTCTGAAACTTACTCTTGAATGTAGAGTAGCTAAAGCAAGTGGAAGAAATAATTAAATAAAAGTGGTAAACAAATGATTTCAAAGGGCAGCTCGAAAAGACAAAGTAAATTCTTAAAATGGAATGTGCAAAGACCTGAGTTAGAAAATCAAAAGGGAAGAACACATTCAGACTTTCTCAAGCTGCAATAACTGAAGAAAAAAAGCCTTGAGTTGCAATATTGAAGGATTCTATGGGTAAAATATTGAACAATTCAGGAAGCATCAAAAGAAGATGAAAAGAATACAGAGTCACTGTACCAAAAAGAACTGGTAAACATTCAACCATTTCACGAGGTACTATATGATCAAGAACTGATGGTATTGAAGGAATAAGTCTAAGCTCTGCTGAAGGCATTGGCAAATAACAAGGCTACAGGAATTGATGAAATACCCATTGAGATATTTCAACAAACACATACAGCTCTGGAGGTGCTCACTTGTTTATGCCAAGAAATCTGGAAGCTTACTACCTGGCCAACCAACTGAAAGAGATTCATATTTGTGCCCATTCCAAAGAAAGATGATCCAACAGAATGCAGAACTTATCAAACATCATCAATATCACATGCAAGTAGAATTTTGCTGGAGATAATTAAAAAACAGTTGCAACAGAATATTGACAGGCAACTTCCAGAAATTCCCGCTGGATGCAGAAGAGGACGTGGAACAAAGGATATCATTGTTGACTTAGATGGATCTTTTTTTTGTGTATGTGTGATTTGGGTGAAGATTTTCAGAGCAAATTCACTTTCCATACAGCAGCTCACATACACTTTGTCTCATGACAATGACCACAGTTTACCACAATGCAACAGCTCCCCTCCCACTCCTCCCCATAGTTACCTCTTCCCAGTGTCTATCCCTCCATGGACTCCTGCCCCCTAAGCTGTCTCCCTGTGCATAGGCAGCTCTTCTTTCTCAATGATTGTTCTCTCCAAGGAGTGTATCTACCTCAGGTAAATGTTCAACTCATATGCCTGTCTTCTGTTTGGCTGGAAACC
>NW_006921766.1:5199865-5201007 GCF_000298275.1 Orycteropus afer afer | reverse complement strand
AAAAAAGGGGGGGGGCAGGTTTGCTCGTCTGATAGATCCTGGTGAAATCCCTGAGACTATGGCCTTAGGACATCCATGTGCTGATGTCGCATGACTTAAATTGAGGAGAAATAGCTGCAAACATCCATTAATAATCAGAACATGGAATGTATAAAATATACAGGAAAATTGGAAGCTGTCAAAATGAAATGGAACACATAAAGATTGACATCCTAGGCATTAGTGAGCTGAAATAGACTGGTTTGGGTTATTTTGAATCAGATAACCATATGATCTACTATGCAGGGAATGACAATCTGAAGAGGAATGCTGTGGCATTAATCATCACAAATGATGTTTCAAGATTTGTCCTGAAGTGCAATGCTGTCAGTGATAGGATAATATCCATACATCTGCAAGGAAGACCTGTTAATACTACTATTATTCAAATTTATGCACCAACCACCAAAGCCAAAGATGAGGAAATTGAAGATTTTTATCAACTTCTCCAGTCTGAAATTGACTGAACATGCAACCAACATGTGTTGTTTATATCACTGGTGATTGGAATGTAAACGTTTGAAACAAAGATCACTGGTTGTTGGAAAATTTAGGTTTGGTGACAAAAATAATGCTGGAGTTCACATGATAGAATTTTGCAAGACCGATGATTTATTCATTGCAAATACCTTTTTTCAACAACACAGATGTCAGCTATACACATGGACTTCACCAGATGAAGTACAGGAATCAGATGGACTACATCTGTGGCAAGAGGCAATGGAAAAGCTCAATATCTTCAGCCAAAACAAGGCCAGGAGCTGATTGTGGAACAGACCAAAAACTGTTCATATGCAAGTTCAACTTGAAGCTGAAGACAATTAAAACAAGTCCACAAGAGCTAAAATATTACCTTGAATATATCCCTCCTGAATTTAAAGACCACCTAAAGAAGAGATTTGATGCATTGAACACCAGTGACTGAAAACCGGAAGAATTGTGGGATGACGTCAAGAGCATCACCCATGAAGAAAGCAAGAAGTCATTGAAAAGATGAGAAAGAAAGAAAAGATGAAAATGGATGTCAGAAGAGACTCTGAAACTTACCCTTGAGCAAAGAGTAGCTAAAGCAAATGGAAGAAATGACAAGATAAAAGAGCTGA
>NW_006921766.1:5195864-5199765 GCF_000298275.1 Orycteropus afer afer | reverse complement strand
AATCAGTATGCTGAGCAAATAATCTGAGAAGCTGGACTGTATGAAGAAGAACGTGGCATCAGGATTGGAGGAAGAATCATTAACAACCTGTGATATGCAGATGACACACACCCTTTCTTACTGAAAGTGAAGACTTGAAGCACTTACTGATGTGGATCAAAGACTAGTCTTCAGTATGGATTACACCTCAACATTAAGAAAACAAAAATCCTCACAACTGGACAAATAAACAGGAGCTCTGGTAGCATAGTGCCTAAAGCACTTGACTGCTAACCAGAAGGCTGGCGGTTCAAACCCACCAGCCACTCCTTGGAAAGAAGATGAGGCAATCTACTTCCACAGTAATACTGCCTTGGGAACCCAAGGAGGGGTCGCTATGAGTCAGGTCTGACTCGACGGCACATAACAACAACAACAAAAGGACCAATAAACAACATCACAGTTAATGGAGAAAAAACTGAACTTGTTAAGAATTTCAGTTTTTTTGGATCCGCAATTAATGCCCATGGAAGCAGCAGTCAAGAATCAGATATCCTACCCGCACTGGGCAAATCTGCTGCAAAAGACCTGTTTCAAGTGTTAAAGAGCAAATATGTCACTTTGAAGACTAATGTGCTCCTGATCAAGCCATGGCATTTTCAATAGCTTCATATGCATGTGAAAGCTGGACAATGAATAAGGAAGACCAAAGAAGAATTGATACATTTGAACTGTGATGCTGGTGAAGAATATTGAAAATACCATGGCCTGCCAAAAGAAGAACCAAATCTGTCTTGGAAGAAGTACAGCCAGAATGCTTCTTAGAAGCGGAAAGGCCAGACTTTGTCTCACTTACTTTGGTCATGTTGTCAGGAGGGATTTGTCCCTGGAGAGTGATATCATGCTTGGTAAAGTAGAGGGTCAGTAAAAAAAGAGGAAGACCCTCAATAACGTGGATTGACACAGTGGCTGCAACAATGGGCTCAAGCATAGCAAAGATTGTGAGGATGGCACAGGACTGGGCAGTGTTTCGTTCTGTTGTGCATGAGGTCACCATGAGTCAGAGCCAACTCAACAGCACCTAATAACATGTGTTGTTAATCATTATTTTCTCTTCCAGAACCTTAATGTAGTTGAAAAATATTGAAAAGTAGTTGTACTAAAGCTCATAACATTACTGTAAACTTAAATATTTAACTTACACTATTAAACAGAACTTATTATTTTACTTTGTTGGCTTTAATGGAAACAGATTCATCAATAATATTTTCAAAATATGCTTCTTTGCTTACTTCATTTTCACTTAAGGTAACTGCCATGTTGGACAATTCAGAACAATTTTAAACTGGCATAAAATATTATTTTCAATATTAAATAACATTAAACAAGTATTTTAATAACATCAACATTATTCAGCACTTACTGATGAAGATTGAGGAACACAGTCTGCAGTATGGACTACATCTCAATATAAAGAAGACAAAAATCCTCACAATTGGACTAATGAGCAGCATCATGATAAATGGAGAAAAGATTGAGGTTGTCAAAGAATTCATGTTGCTTGGTTCTACAGTCGAGACCAATGGAAGCAGCAGTCAGGACATTAGACGACGTGTAGCACTGGGCAGGTTGGCTGCGAAGGAACTGTTTTCAAGTGCTGAGGAGCAAGGATGTTTCCTTGAGGACTAAGGTGCACCTGACACAAGCCATGATATTTCCAATCACCATATATGCATGTGAGAGCTGGACAATGAATAAGGAAGACCAAAGAAGAGATGATGCTTTTGAGTTGTGGTGCTGGCAAAGAATGCTGAAGGTACCATGGACTGCCAAAAGAACTAACAGATCTGTCCTGGAGGAAGTGCAGCTGAGATGCTCCTTGGAAGTGAGGATGGCCAGACTTCATCTCACCTACTTTGGTCATGTTGTCAGAAAGGACCATTCCCTGGAGAAGGATGTATGCTTGGTAAGGTGGAGGGTCCACGAAGGAGGGGAAGCCCTTTGACGAGATGGACTGACACGGTGGCTGTGACAATGGGCTCAAGTATAGCAAGGATCATAAAGCTGGCATAGGATCAGGCAGTGTTTCCTTCTGCTGTGCATGGGGTCACTATGAGTCGGAAATGACTCGACGGCACCTACCAACAACAACAACAACAACAACAACATTATTCAAGATTTTCAATTGGTCGAGAGAAATTAGTAAACATGAAACTTCTCTCAAGTTATACCAAGTATTTAATTATTAAATATAATGATCAAATACGACTATTAATATTAAATAATATTAAACACCACGTTTTAGTAACACTTGAATTATTTAAGATGATCACTTCATTGCTTGAGGTCCAAAGTCTTAAGAACTGTTGGCTCACATGTTTTGTCTTTTTTTTTACTTTCAGGTGGTAGAGCAAATCAAGTCCTTGTTACTCCATCTTCAGCAGAAAGGAAGTCCTCCATGACTTTGAACTTCTATTTTCAATCTTCTTGCCTCTTTGTGCTCATTTTCTATAACCTTTTTTCTGACATATCTGCTGGTCAATTAATCTCTTTGGTCATGTGTAATCTATTCTTTACCCCATCAATTGGCATTTTTATTAGGGGTTGGTCACTTAGGCACTACTATACCAAAATTCCTGACTCACAGAAGGAAGGCCGATGTTTAGCATAAACCATATTGTTTGCATAGTTTACACACAGTGAACCACTCTTATCAGAGAGTGCTGGGAATCCTCCTGTGATAGTTGGAGCTGTGTGTCAACTTGGCTGGACCACAATTCTGTGTGGTTTAAGCAATTGTGATGTGGGTTGTTCCAATGATGGGAACAGATGTATATGTTTTGAGCAGCCAATTCATTGAAAGAGAGTTTCCCTAGGGGTGTGACCTGCTTCCAGTATATTTATGGACATCCTGGGAAAAGAGACACTGTTCTGTAGTTCGAAATTCTGTTGTGCTGCTTACAACTGTCCGTGAGCAAACAATCCACCATTTGGCCTGGAGATCTTGGATTTGTCATTTGTTGGAGTCAACAGCCAGTGTACTGCCTGCCAACCTTGAGCTCATCAGCCCCTGCAGCTGCATGAGTCGGGAAAAGCCTCCAGCTTGATGTTTGATCCAAGAACTTGGGACTTGCCAGCTTCTACAAGTGTGTGAGCCATTTTCCTAAGGTAAATTCCTCTCTCTCTCTCTCTCTCTAAGCTTTACTGGTTTTGTTTCTCTAGAGAACCCAGTCTAACTCATCTCCCAAAATCTTGGTTCCTAGGCAGACATCAGCCAAGGGCCAATTTGCCAGCAGGCTTTTCTAAAGAGAGCAGTCTCAGGATTCCTGTGTTAATTGTTTTCTGCACACTATGTCAGCCCCTGATTCCCTCAGGATCCTAATTCAATGTGAGAGTCACAGACTCAATTCCCCCTCCTTGGGTCTTGCCGAGGCTTGTTGTGCCTATCAGTGATGCTAGGAGTGCCCTCAGGTACTCAAGCTCTCCCCTTGCTCATGGGTTTTTGTTTACTTTTTGAGGGTGAAGATGGGAGGGCACTTGGAAAACTTTTACTTCTTATGAATCTGATAATTCATCAAAAAGTGTGTCTTACATCCTACTTTAGTGAGTAGTGACTGGGATCTTAAAAGCTTGCAAGCAGTCATCTAGATGCAATTATGGGTCTCTCCTCATCCAGAGCAAAGGAGAATGAAGAAAACCAAAGATGTATGGAAACAATTAGTCCAAGGGACTGGTACACCATCCGATCCTCAACCTATATGACTATGAGACCAGAAGAACTAGGTGGTGCTGGATACCACTGTCAACCACTTGGAGGGGTATCTCTGTAGGGTATACTGGATAGAGTGGCAGAACAATGTGAAACAAAACTCAAAATCATTCAAAAAAGGGGGGGGGCAGGTTTGCTCGTCTGATAGATCCT